>NC_045446.1:17224987-17229746 GCF_002776525.5 Piliocolobus tephrosceles
GCCCGTCTCGGCCTCCCAAAGTGCTGGGATTACAGGCTTGAGCCACCGCACCCGGCCTACCTTAACTACCCTTTAAAGACCCTGTCTCCAAAGACAGTCACATTATGAGATAGTGTTAGGACTTAAACATATGCATTTGGTTGGGGGGGGGACATGATTCAGCCATATCAAGGTGGGGAGTGGAGTGGTGTAACTGCTGCTGGGTGTGCGTCTCCTTTTTGGGGTGATTAAAATGTTCTGGAATTAGTAGTAATTAGTGTGCATCTTTGTGAGTATACTAAAAACAGCTGAATTGCCCAGCCAGAAAGGATGAACTTTGCGCTAGGGCAGGAAGAAGGCTGGCAGGCAGAGAGAGGAGAAAGGGGGCTGGATGAGCTGGCCTGCTGGCAGGGGTCCTAGTACTACGTAAGACCTTGCCCTTCTCCACAATATCTGGTGTTAAAGCTCATTATGGGGACCCTTTCAACCCGGGGTTGGGATTGGAATTGAGACACTGAAACTTCAAGAGCTGGGCTCTGGCCCGGATGGGCATTTGCTACCGAGCAAGATAGCCTCGTGCAGCACATACGGGGTTTCCTGTTGCGTGCACTGTCCTAAGTCCTTCTCAACTCTTTCGTCATTGAGTTCTTACAGCGGTCCAGTGAGCTAGGTACCATTCCTCCCTTCAGGCCACGGTGCCGGGTCACTTGACTAGGGTCCCACTGGGAGTTCGAAGGAAGCCAGGCTAGAGCTCAGGCCTCTCACCAGCTGGAGGCCTTTCCCAGACTCTCTAAGGTGAGAGGCGCTGAATGGTGTCAGCCTGGGCCTGAATGAGTGACCCACGGTGCTCAGTGAATTTCAGGAACAGAGCCAGGGGAAGCTGTGGTGGGGGGTGTCTTGATGGGAGAGAAGCAGGGCTGGGCGCTCACCTGGCTTCCCCGGACCTGCAGGTCCAGCCTTGCTCTCCTTCCCCCGAGCACCTCTGGCCCAAGGCCTGCCCACTTGCTGGAGCTGGCCCCTTGGCGAGGCTGCCGGGAGGGCCCGTGCTGCCAGGGCGATCAGAGTCAGTGCTGGAGGTGATGAAGGGACGCCCAAGGGGGTGCCCAGGTGGCAAGATGCCTGTATGCTCAGGGAAGCCACGTCCCAGCTCGCGAGTGGGTGCGGCAGAGGCCCGCGTGACCTTGCTGCTGACATTCCTCAGAGGCCACGTGGCCCCAACTGGCAGGGACAGCTGCGGACAGGGGCTGAACCAGCTTTGTTCCCAGGGTGGCGCCTGCTCTGCATCCAGGCCCCACTCCCGCTCCCACCCGATGCTGCTTTTGTTCCCAGGTTTCAGGGGGCAGCCGGCACTGTGATTCCTGTGCCATGAGTGCCTAGAGGCACGGAGCCACGAGGGGCCACCCCACGTGGGGCACAGGGCTTGGGGAGCATGGGGCAGGACCAGACCAAGCAGCAGATCGAGAAGGGGCTCCAGCTGTACCAGTCCAACCAGACAGAGAAGGCACTGCAGGTGTGGATGAAGGTGCTGGAGAAGAGCTCGGACCTCGTGGGGCGCTTCCGCGTGCTGGGCTGCCTGGTCACGGCCCACTCAGAGATGGGCCGATACAAGGAGATGCTGAAGGTGGGTGTACCCGGCCTGGGGGCGTGCGAGGGTCAGGCTGGGGCCGGATGTCTCCCAGGCTCCCCAGTCCCCTCTCAGCCTCCTCGGGCTCCCCTGTGTCCCACAGGCTGGCAGCCGGGGCCTGAGGCTCTGAATTTATATCTAAGGCCCTGGGTCTTAGATGCTGAGTCTTGGCGTCAGATTCAGGCCTGTGGCCTCGAACTGCAGTGCCCGAGTCTCTGAGACTGAGGTTCTCTGGCCTCAGGGTCGAGGGTTCGTGGGTCTCAAGCCCAGCGTAGGTTTCAGCCTTCCTGTCTGGTGTTCTGTATCTGAGCCTGGCGGGGTGTGGGCTCCAGGGTTGAGGCTGGGGGTGGGTGGGTGGTGGAGACTGCAGATCTGAGGCTTGGGATAGAAGGTGAAGGCTGCGAGCCTGAGCTGGCGAGGTGAGGCTGGAGTGTAGGGAAGGGAGCTGAGGCTGGCAGGTAGAAGCTCTGGGTCTGAATATTTGGGATCTGCTGCTTTGGGTATGAGGCTGGGGAGTGGGTGTGGGGCCTCCAGGTCTGAGCCTGCAGTGCAGGCTGGGGTCCAGGGCTCAGAGTCCAGGCTGAGCACCACCTGCCCACCGTCGCGGTGTACAGTTCGCCGTGGTCCAGATCGACACCGCCCGGGAGCTGGAGGATGCCGACTTCCTCCTGGAGAGCTACCTGAACCTGGCCCGCAGCAACGAGAAGCTGTGCGAGTTTCACAAGACCATCTCCTACTGCAAGACCTGCCTTGGGCTGCCTGGTACCAGGGCAGGTGCCCAGCTCGGAGGCCAGGTCAGCCTGAGCATGGGCAATGCCTTCCTGGGCCTCAGCGTCTTCCAGAAGGCCCTGGAGAGCTTCGAGAAGGCCCTGCGCTACGCCCACAACAACGATGACGCCATGCTCGAGTGCCGCGTGTGCTGCAGCCTGGGCAGCTTCTATGCCCAGGTCAAGGTGGGCCTGTGCCCCAGGGGGACAGCAGTGGAGGGTTTTGGGGCTCCCCTCTCATGAGGCACACACCCTGTAGCACTACCTCATTCAGCCCTCCTTTTAGGGAGGGATGAGGCAAGTGAGATCAGAGGGAAAAGGCTCTTCTAGGAAGGTAACTACTTGGCCAGGAGGCCAGCAAGGGCAGAGCCAGGATTCAAACCTTGATCTGTCTGACTTCCTGGAGGAATAATGGGAGGCTCCTCTGTGAGGACAGGCCAGCGGCCTGCCCTACCATGTTTGCTGTGTGGTCTTGGGCAAGTCACCTCTCCTCTCTGAACCTTGGGAGATCTGTAAAATGAAGGAGAATAGGACTCACCTTACAGTGGGGTTGTATGGAGTCAGTCACCAAATCTTTATTGAGCATCTACCGTATCCCAAGACTGTTGGCCCAGGGTGTAGCAGTGAGTAGAACAGCCAAGTCCCCGTCCTCACCAGGGTTCCGTTCTAGTTGGGAAAGAAAGACGATCACCACAGTCAGGAAGTCAAGTGGTTAGGAGAAAGCGAAGTGGGCAAAGGGCTGGCAGCACTGGGTGTGGGGGTGTCATAATTTCAAACACGGTGGTCGGAGGGCCTCGCAGAGGTGATGTTTGATGGCTTGAAGAAGAGAGGGTGCGTCATGCAGAAATCTGGTGAGAGAACATTCTAGGCAAAAATGGGGGAACCCCTAAAACCAAACTGGACCCTGGGGAGGCACCCTGGAATGCTTCCTGGAATGTTCCAGGAAGGACAGAGGCCACCATGGCTGTCAGGTGTGTCTCAGGTATGTGTGGAGGTAGAGAGGTGAGAGGAGGAGGGTCAACTGTGAAGGAACTGATAGGGTCAGCGACTGCAGGTTCTGACCCTGGGTATTTTTTGTCGGGGGGTGGAGCAGGGGCGGAGTTTTGCTCTCGTTGCCCAGGCTGGAGTGCAGTGGCGCCATCTCGGCTCACTGCAACCTCCACCTCCCGGGGTCAAGCGATTCTCCTGCCGCAGCCTCCCAAGTAGCTGGGACTAAAAGTGCGTACCCCCATGCCCGGCTAATTTTTGTGTTTTTAGTAGAAATGGGGTTTCACCATGTTGGCCAGGTTGGTCTTGAACTCCTGACCTCAGGGATCCGCCCATCTTGGCCTCTCAAAGTGCTGGGATTACAGGCGTGAGCCACCACACCCGGCCGACGCTGGGTGTTTTTGTTCCCTTTCCACTCAGGTATCTGTGCTGTGCTTGGTCCATGGGGGATTTAATACCTGGCCCCAGTCGATGCTTAATAAATCTTGGAGTTAGTAAGTGGATAAATGCTGATGGATCCAAGCTGGGATGGGCGGAAATGAGTCACCAAGGATGACAGCCAGGACTTTGTTTTTCGGAAGCAGATGTAAGTGGGAGCCATTCAGTAAGCTGAGATAGGACTAGGGCGGGACAGGGGTTTTTAAAAATCTTTTTAATTCTGAAGAAAAGTAAGCTGGGCATGGTGGCTCACGCTTGTAATCTCAGCACTTTGAGGGGCTGAGGGGTGAGGATCGCTCAAGACCAGGAGTTCCAGACTGGCCTCTACAAACAGTTTTTTTTTTTTTAATTTGGCAAGGCTCGTGCCTATAATCTGAGCACTTTGAGAGGCCAAGCAGGAGGATTGCTTGAGCCCAGGAATTCGAGAGCAGCTTCAGCAGCATAGCAAGACCCCAACTGCACAAAAATTAAAAAATGAACCAGACATGGTGGCTCACACCTATAGTTTCAGCTACTCAGGAGGCTGAGGCAGGAGGATCGCTTGAGCCCAGGAGTTTCAGGCTGCAGTGAGCCATGATTGCTCCACTGCACTCCAGTCTGGGCAACAGAGCAAGACCCTGTGTGAGAGGAAAAAAAACCACAAGTGTGGGCTTATGGGGTGCTCATTGCTAGTGGGATGTCTATGCTTCTAAATCTTTTCAGTTACCAGAACAACTGAAGTTTATACTGATATTTCCAATTCAAATCTAATGTTTCAGGAGCTCCCCTTAACTTATTGTAAACTTGTCTTTTCTCTTAGATGAAAAAATCTTAGCTTCTAACAACATAATTAAATATTTGCTTTACCCTACAAAATACAAAAAATAATTCCAAAAGACAATACCAGTATAACTCTAGAAAATAAAGACAACTGAATGAAGTTTAAGATTTATTTGCTGTTCTTTTGGCTTTCTTTCTTTCTTTT
>NC_045446.1:17264746-17268630 GCF_002776525.5 Piliocolobus tephrosceles
CGTGGTGGCAGGTGCCTGTAATCCCAGCTACTTGGGAGGCTGAGGCAGGAGTAATTGTTTGAACCCAGGAGGTGGAGGTTGCAGTGAGCCGAGACCACGCCACTGCACTCCAGCCTGGGTGACAAAGTGAGACTCTCAAAAAAAGAAATAAGGACAGCGTCCTGGAGTTGGTGGTGGTGAGGGACTAAAATGGCATAGGGCCAGGCTCGTATAGGTGCTCCGTCATTATTGGAATAAAAAGCCAGGAAGACATGGAATGTTCAGAGACGCACTGCAGGGGTGACAGTTCAGAGACAGGGGACTGGTAGTGGCAGTGAGGAAGGCCCTGCATGGCCATGGAAGGCCGTGCAGAACCAAGGCAGCCAGTGTGTGGATAATATTTATTTGTATCATCTATAGAACAAATATTTACAGATACAAACGGAATCACAGCAAAGTTGCTATAAAACCACCCAGACCTCTCGATGGCCACTTCTGAAAACATCCACGGTCAAGGGCAGGGCCAGTCCTGGCTGTGCAGTGGGCCAGCTGAGTACCTGGGCGTCAGCCAAGGGAAATGCTTGGGGATTATGGCTTCAGCACTCTCCCGGAGCACATTCCTGAGCGCTGACAACTCGGAGCCCTCACCGCCCCCACCTACCCCAACCCCAGTGGGGAAGGAAAGGGGCCTGAGCTGGGGAGAGCAGCCTGCGCTCACACTGTGCCTGCTCCAGGAGTCCCTGGCCCCCGTGCTGGCAGGAGCGTCCCTGAGCTGGACCAGGAGGCCTCTCTGGCCTGCGGCTGCTCCCTGCCCAGCAGGCTGCTGTTTGGCAGCTGGAGGTGGCATGAGCTGCTGGTGCTGCCAGGGTGTGTTGACCAGGAATGAGCTCCCAGGGCGGGCAGCCCTGAGGAAAGGGTCTTAGGGAGCGCCTCCCAGCTCACTGCTAGGAGCTGGGGACTGTCAGTGCTGAGTAGGGCTGGGGTACACGAGCACCTGCCTCTCCTTTCTTTGGTTTAGAGGTGGGAAAGGAAGGGCCAGGAAAAGGGAGAGAAGCCGCCCCAGCCTTAGCCCCTAGGCCGCCTGGGGACTGGCTGCGTGTGCAGAGGGGGCAGCAGGAGGTGGGCAGCTCCAGAGTTCCCTGCACCCTGGGATCCTTGGGCTGCTCTCACTCCCGGGGTCCCGGCAGGGCAAGGCGTCTGCTTGGGACCAGTGCTGCTGTTCCTCGCTGCTCACTCCGGGAGGTGCAAGATGACAGGGTGGCAAGGAGAGGTAACCACAGCGTGGCTGGGGACAGGCGCTACACTGGGCCCCGGACCCAGCACAGGGATCACAGTGTCGGTCTCGCACACATGCCTCTGGCCAATGTGCACATCACACACATCCACGCACATCTCGCTCCTGTCTGGTGGGAGGCTCATTCTCTCTCGCAGGCACTCGCCCTCTCTGCCTCTCACATATGCAGTCACAGAGTGAATCCGAGCATCTTATTGCTGCAGGGGGCAGGGGCGTCAGGGCATCAGGGAAGGTTAATCCACGAAGATCGAGAACAGCACCATCACCACGATGCCCGCACAGAGCAGAAGCAGCTGCTGCAGGGAGCGCCTGTCGGGAGGGAACGGGGCTCACGGTGGAGGCATGGGCAGGGAGGAGCAGGAAGCTGCCAGGAGCCCCTCCCTCCTGAGTCTCTTAAGGGCCCTGTGAGTGGCAGTCCTCTTCCGCCAACAGGTCACTCACCATGGGTCCTCTTCTTCCAAGAGGTCAGGGAGCACGTTCACCAAGGCGATGTAGAGAAAGCCTCCAGAGGTGAAGGGCAGGACCCAGGCTGCCGTCTCCTCTGCAGCGGGAGAACACCCGACTGGGCACCCAGGGCACTGCGTATGCTCCCTGCCTCCGGGGCCTGGGGACCAGCGGTGAGGCAGCCAAATCCTTTGGCTGGTGCCCCTCTACTGATGCCACCCGCCACCACCACCCGCCACGCCCATACCTACTCCCTTGGGGGACTGGGTACAGATGGCAAAGCCGGCGCCCAGCAGGCCCCCCAGCGCTGTCGAGAGTTGCAGCTTGGCTGCGCTCCATCGGTCAAAGCCAGCCCGGAGCAGGATGGCAAAGTCGCCCACCTGAAGGGAGGTCCGGAGGTTCACCCTGCGCCCCAGCGGGGCCTGATGCCCTGAGTGCTCAGGTACGATACACACACTGAGCCCCCTGCCCTTCCCCACCCTACCCCTGGGACTCCCATCCTGAGTATGGCAGAGATGGCAGCTGCAGGCTGCTGGGGTGAGGAGCTCCGGCCCTCACAGCCCAGCCCCAGAGTGCCACACTGGGAAGGCCCACCCCCAAGCCCTCCTGAACTCCACACTCATGCTGACCATGGGCACTGTGGGGACCTTGGCCCCTGGGGGCCGCCCTACAAGCGCTCACCTCATGGGGGATCTCATGCAGGAGGATGGCCATGGTTGTCAGGAGCCCGATCTGCAGGGAGGGGAGCCGTGGCTGCAGGGTCTGTGTTGAGGGCTGGGCACCCCACTTGCCCACTCATTCCACAGAGGTTTACTCTGCTCTGAGCTGGCTCTGGGTGGGCACTGTGTTGGCCACTGGAAATACAGCAGTGACTAAAGGGGACAAGGAACCTGCCTTCACGAAGCTAGCGGTCTAGAGGGGAGAGACAGGACTCACACACTCACAGGCGCTGGGAAGGAAAGGATGGACAGGGTGCCCGGGGGAGCAGGCCCAGGGACCAAATTTAGATGAGGAGGTCAGCAAAGGCCTGGTGGAGGAGTCCATGTAAGTCGAGGCCCCAAGGATGAGTCGTCAGCCGCTCAAAGTGTGGGCGGGAGAACATTCCAGGCAGGGGGAACAGTGTGAGGTGGGAAGGAGCTCGGCCCGCTGCAGAGTAGGCCGCCCCTGGGCCAGAGGCCAGAGGGAGGAGGTGGAGGAAGAAGCATTAGGAGCAGGCAGGGTCCACGCCTAGCAGCTTGACAGAGGCACCCAACAAGGAGTGCTAGGAACAGGAGCAGACCAGGGGCTCGGGATCCGGACGGTAGCGGCCAGGACAGCAGCAGGGAGGATGGGGTGAGGGTCTTAGATGAGGGCGCTGGCAATGGAGGGGCAAGAAGCAGAGACCAGACACAGGCGGAGTCCACATGGCTGCCACCAGAACCGCCAGAGCCCTGCCAGCCCCAAGCCCCTCACCTTCCTGCTCACAAGGAAGCTGGCAGCCACAGCCAGCCCATGGGTGAAGTTGTCGATGGTGTTGGCCAGCAGGTTGAGGTAGCCGCTGACCTGGGAAGGAGGGAAGGCAGGAGGCAGGGCTGAGTGGGACTGGCCACTCAGGGTTGTGCGGCTGCAGGGGCCCTGAGCAGGCCACTCGCTTTGATGCTCCGGACCACGGCACCGAGGCCGGGCTCTGCGGCTGGCTGGGCCAGACAGTGGCCTCCATTGAGCGCAGCGGCAGCAGCAGTGGGGTCTTTGTTGGGGGCCTAGGGCCAGGAGAAGGAGGGAGAGGTGACATTAGATGCCCCCCACTCAGCCAGGGCAGACAGAAGGGGAGAGAGAGATGGAAAAAGAGAGACAGGGGGCCAGGCGCAGTGGCTCACACCTGTAATCCAGCACTTTTGAGAGCCCAAGGCAGATGGATCACCTGAGGTCAGGAGTTCGAGACCAGCCTGGCCAACATGGTGAAACCCCACTTCTACTAAAAATACAAAAATTAGCCGGGCATGGTGGCGCATGCCTGTAGTCCCAGCTACTCGGTAGGCTGAGGCAGAAGAATCGCTTGAACCTGGGAGGTGAAAGTTGCAGTGAGCCGAGATCATGCCATTGCACTCCAGCCTGGGTGACGGAGCGAGACTCTGTCTCAAAATAATAATAATAATAATAATAATAATAATAATAATAATAATAATAA
>NC_045446.1:17268730-17335912 GCF_002776525.5 Piliocolobus tephrosceles
TGGGAGGCTGAGGTGGGTGGATCACGAGGTCAGGAGATCGAGACCATCCTGGACAACATGGTGAAACCCTGTCTCTACTGAAAATACAAAAGTTAGCTGGGCATGGTGGTGCACGCCTGTAGTCCCAGCTACTCGGGAGGCTGAGGCAGGAGAATCGCTTGAACCTGGAAGGCAGAGGTTGCAGTGAACCGAGATGGCACCACTGGACTTCAGCCTGGGTGACAGAGTGAGACTCCGTCTCAAAAAAAAAAAAAAAGACAGGAGCCCCTCTTTTTTCTAGCTAGAATTCTCTGCTACTCTATTAGCTGGGTGCCCCCAAACTCAACAAACCCTCCCCAACTGCTGTCACCATCAGGCTACCAGAACAAGCTACATCAGGGGCTAATGCTGTCACTCCCAAGGAAGGTGGCCCAGCCTCCCGCAGCTCCCAGGGGAGGGCCAGGAGACCCCTCTTTTCAGGGCTCAACTCAGAACCTGGGCCTCCAGGCCCCGGGCACCACCACAGGACAGAGGCTGATATATCCAGGCCCTTGGGTGTGGGGCCCACCTGGCTGGTCCCCTCCGCCTTGCTGTCCAGGAACATCTTCTCCAACGCCAGGAAGGTCAGGATGCCAGCAATGACCCATAGCCCCAGCTGCTGCTGCTGCTGCAGGCTCTGCCCCTCACCACCTGCAGGGGGCGGCAAGGCCAGGCCAAGCCAGGGCCATAGGAGGGGGCCATTTGGAATGGGATCTCATCCAGGGCACCAGGGCAGTGATAAGGGTGGGTCGGGCAGCTGGGGCCTAGAACTCCCACTAAGGCCAGGGCCCTGAGACCGGGATGATGACCCTCCCTCCCTCCCTCCCAGGCAAACTCCTGCCAGATACCCAGAATCCCTCTCCTGGTCATCCTGGCCATCCCTGGGCGTGGGCACCAGGCCCCCACTCCTGGCACTGTCTTACCCCTGGCCTGTGGCCTCACTCACCAGGGCTGGCGCTGCATGTGTAGGCCCAGGCTTCGGGCAGCAGGTGCAGAAACACATTGCCCAAGAGTCCCCCCAGGGCGAAGCTGAGCAGCTGCTTCAGGCGCCAGGCCCCAGCTATAAGGGAGAGATGTGGGATCTGGGGGCCAACCCGCTGGAGCTCCTGGCCTGACCTCCGTCCCGCTCCACTCACTGGGCTCTTCCTGGGCCTGCAGAAGGCTGGAGATGGGTGGCTGCTCTTCCTGGGTCCCCCACCTCACAGCAGAAACACCACACCCTGCCAAATGCCCATAGGGCCACCACCACATCATGGTGAAGAGCTGAGAGGTCCCAGGTCCCAACCCACTACCTGGTGACATTGGCAGATGACTTTGGAGACTCAGTTTCTCCATCTGTAAATGGGGTCTTATGGGAATTATTATTTTATCTTTTGTTTTGAGACAGAGTCTCACTCTTGCTCAGGCTGGAGTACAGTGGCGTGATCTTGGCTCACTGCAACCTCTGTTCAAGCGATTCTCCTGCCTCAGCCTCCTAAGTAGCTGGGATTACAGGTGCGTGCCACCACATCTAGCTAATTTTTATATTTTTGGTAGAGATGGTGTGTCACCATGTTGGCCAGGCTGGTCTCGAACTCCTGACCTCAGGTGATCTGCCCACCTCAGCCTCCCAAACTGCTGGGATTACAGTCGTGAGCCTTTTATGGGCTCTTATGGGAATTAAATGACAATATGTATAGCAAGTGCTCAATAAGTGGGAATTTTTCTCAGCTGCTGTCACTCTCAGAAAAGTGGCAGAGATTTGGGGACTTGCAGCATCCAGAGTTGGAAGTCGCCTACTTCAAAGCCATGTCCAACCCTTTGACTTGATAGAGAAACTGAGGCCTAGAGGACAGAGGCAGCTGAGTTTGGGGTGGGATCCCAGGAGAAACTGCTATTTCCTGGCTGGGTGACCTTGGGCTGGTCAAAGAACATCTCTGTGCCTGTGCATCCTCACTTGTAAAATGGAACTAATAATCCAAGTGCTCCCTGTACTGACCTCGCAGGGCTGCTCTGAAGGGTGAGCACAGGCCTGACCGTGGCCCGAGCAGGGTCACAGCCGCCCTCAGCTCAGTGCCTGGCACAGAGCTGCTGGGTAACTATCTGGTAAGTGAATGGTTCCTGAGCATCCAGCAGACAGCACCAGCCTCTGGGATGCTCGTTTCTAACAGATTCCCAGGGCCCTGGTCCACCCCTCTTGGGTGGGGGATAGGCACATGCATTCTTAGCAGCTCCCTAGAGCTCTCCTGCGTGTTTTGTTACAACATGTTATTTATGAATGGGCAGTACATGCTCCTGGTACAAAAGGGTAGTCAGGGCAAAGCTCCCACCCGTGCCCACATCCCCATCTCCTGGATTCCCTCCCCAGGGGCAGGCCCTGCTACCAGGTGCTCATAGCTTCCTGGGGAAGCCAGAACCAGCCACCCCTGGCTAGATAACTCCTGAGAGTACCAAGGGGAGAAGTTCTATTCAATCCTCTCCCTCCATCTCAGACACTCTGTGACCCGGGGTCTCCTAAGAAGAGCAGCAGCGTGCTTCCCACACGCTGGCCGGCCCTGGGCGCCATCGGAGAGCCACCCACCTTCTGAGCGCAGCATGGTCCCCATCTCTAGGGGAATGACGAGCAACGGGAAGACCCCACTGAGCCCCACCATGAGGGAACCCAGGAGGGAGCAGATCCAGGTGTCCAGCCGCTCTCCGCTCAGCAGAGCCCCCCAGGACTCGCTTTCCTTGTTGTCCAGGCGGCAGGCCGTCGCAGTCCCCCGGCTCCGGAGGGCTGGCTGGGAACCCCCAGCCCTTCCCAAGAGCTCCAGGGCCAGGGCGGTGAGGAAGAGGAGCCTTGGGCCCGCCATGCCACAGCCAGGGCAGGGACATCCAGGCATGCCACGTACTGAAAAACACAAAGGCCACCTACATGAGCTGCCAGCCTTGGCCGCACACCTGCTTAGGAAACGTGGTGCCTCCCTCCAAGGACCCTGGCATCCACCCTCCTGCTGTCCTTGCCAGAGCCTCTGAGCATCCAAATGGGGCCCTGCGTCTCCATGCGCCACTCCCGAGCACTGCGTATTTTTTCCTTCTGAGCAGTTCCAGACTGTCAGCACCTCCGCCTGAGGCTAAACTTTCCCTAATGACAGGGTGAGGCGCTGGCTGGCTCTCCTCAGCCACCGGCGGCCCAGCCCAGCCGGGTGTCTCTGGCTGCCAGGGGAGGCTCTGCCGCCCGCGACACCCCAGAGACTGAGGCTCCCCTTCTAAGGGGATGGGGTGGATTCAGAGAGACACACGTGGGGAAACTGAGCAGCTGAGCCAGGGCAAGACCATCCACGCTTCTTCCTAGGACCTGAGACCAATGTCCCCGGGGCACTGAGGGCGACAGGAGGTGGGGCTGATGAAGAAGGTGCCTTTAGCCAGGGGATGCCTCTCCCATGCAGAGAGCAGACTTTAGAGCCCCCGCGGTGAACTCTACACTGCACTTTGAGCTGTCTGACTCTGGGCAAATCTCTGAAGCCCCCCTCCCCGTCTGAACCTCCAGTGCCTTCACCTGCAGGACAGGGATCAATATCACCTGCCTCAGCTGTGAGGACGAGATAAGCCTGAAAGTGCAGGTGGATGTGCATGAGAAGGCGCAGAAGCCTTGCCTGTGCCAGGGAAGGCCTGGAGCTCCCTGCAGCAGGAATGTGCCCAGCCGGCCGATCACAGGATGCAGACGTGAGTCAACCAAGCGAGAAGTTCCATCTGGAAACTTGGGCATGAGGTTTAAATGTGGTCTGCCCTGCCTCAGGCTGGCTGTGACCTTGAGCTGGTGATGTCCCTGCCTCAGTTTCCTCACCTTCTGATGGAGATAGGAGGGGAAGAAAGCAGCTGCCTCTGGGTGGTGGCAGAGATGCCCATGTCTAGGACCTCCAGGCCTTAACTAATCAGGCACACTGATAAAGCCAGCGGGGCTCCACTGGGGACCACAGGCAAGACTGGGCCAGGCCGAGGCGGTCACGCAGAGGTGAGGGGACCACCGGTTAGCGGGAGGGAATACACTGAGAGTCCGAGGGGAGAGGAAAGGAGAGAGTGAGAGAGCCAGAGAGAGGCGGGTGGGACGCTGAGCGGACAGCGAGGGAGGGATGGGGCGCAGGGCGCGGAGCGATGAGGGAGAGGAGGCCGAGGTGGGCGAGCCTGACTCCCGGGTCCTGGGAGCCGGCCCAGGTCTGATGAGGACCAGTCAGACGGGGCGAGGGATCGGCTGGGTCCGTCACGCCCGGGACGCGGGCCCCGAGGGTCCGGCGGGCACTCACCGTGCGGCTGCGGCGGCGGCGCTCCGGGCGGCCCCGGCCATCCAGCTGCGGTGCCGTGCCCCGCCCAGGCTCTGCCCCGCCCGGCTGCCCGGCCGCCCGGCCCCCGGCCCGGGGCCGCCCCCGGCGCGCGGCCACGTCACAAGGGGCCTGTCCGGAACCCGAGGCGCAGCGTGCCGCGGGGCCGGGGGGAGTGGCGGCGGAAGGGCGCTTCCGCCTCGCGGCGGTGGGGGGACCCGGGCAGAGGGCGCACTTCCGTTTGGGCCGGGCTGCGGGTCGGAGGGGAGGGCCGGTCGGAAGTGGGAGCGCCACACGCACCGCGCTCAGCCAGGCTGGGCAGGGACGGAGGCGGCGGCTCTGCGGGGACCGCGATCGGCCGAGCTGCGGGGCTTGCGGATCTGGCCGCCGCTTCCCGTCCAGGGCCGCAGTCTGCCCACGGCCGCACGGGGGCGCACCCTGCCGCCAGACCACGCCGCCCAGGTCGGGCTGGGAGGACGGCTGTGCGCTCCTGCTCTGAGTCAGCCCGGCCTGGCTCCTCCATGAGCAAGGGAAAGGGGAAGTGCCTGCCGCAGGGAGGGGCCTGGCCCCGGGAACCTCAGAAGAGGGAATTTTATTCTTACTCATCGAATTATTTTTATGCTTTGGTTTTTCACTGGGAACCTCAGGCCACTGTCTCCAGGGCTTGTAACCCTTTGGGGTCCAATGCATGGTGGTTGGACCCTGCTGATGGGAACTCCAAACCTGGGAGGCGAGGACTCTGTGCTCCCCTCACCTGGAGGAAGCTAGACCTGACCTCTTTGGTTAGACCAGGGCAGCAAACACTGGATGGCAGTTATTACAACCACAATTTACTGAGCACCTACTATGTGCTGTACACTCGCATTATCTCACTGAATCTTATCCCATTGTGGTGGTTACTGTTAGCCCAGGGTCACACAGTGGCACAGATGGCAGAGTCAGGATTCAAACCTGGGTGTCCTGATGCCAGAGTATGTGATACCACTTCTCACTTCTAGGTCCTGAACAGCAGTGGGAGTCTGGCTTGGCGTTTCCACTTTGTGTTCTCTGGAAATCAGCCAGTGTAGGAGAAGATTCAGGAAGGGGCATGTGAGTACTCTCTCGGGCAGAGATAGCGACCGAGTACAGTTCTCTAAGTCTCTGACCCTCATCAGCCTCCCATGGCAGCTCCAACCATTTGCTCTGTCACTTTCCCCTCTGCTGGGGCTCTGAGAGCACACTCAGCTCTCAGGGCTGCCTCTGGTGCCTGTCCCACCTCATATTGCAGTGTTGACCTTCCTTAGACCGCCAACTTCTCCCTGGTGGCCCAGCTTGTCTTCTGAAGCTTTCCGTCTGTCTCATCCCACCGGGCCCATACAACTGCCGGGACGTTCTGTTCCCTCCTGAGTTCCAAAATGGAATCCCTGGGTTAGTTTCTTGGCAAAGAAAGCTACTCAGGGATCCTGCCCTAGGACTTCTAAAATGCCCCCCTCCCTGTATGCAAAGCACTCCCATCTTATGCAAAGCACTTCACAATATGCAAATGATTTCACAATAACACAGTCAGCATTCCTGCCTCTGGTGGCTGAGGGCTCCTGGCCACCCAACAAGGGAATGAGCAAGACCCAGCCAGAAACGTTACTTGGTGCCTTTCAATGCACTACCCTTTCCTCCCACCTGGCCTGGAATTCCCATGGTTCCTAAGGCCCGGTGGCTCACATCTGTAATCCCAGCAATTTGGGAGGCCTAGGAAGGAGGATCTTTTGAGCCCAGGAGTTCCTGACCAGCCTGGGTAACAAACTGAGAACCCGTCTCTACAAAAAAATGTAAAATTAGCCAGGTGTGGTGGTGCACACCTGCAGCCCCAGCTACTCAGAAGGCTGAGGTGGAAGGATTGCTTGAACCCGGGAGGTCAAGGCTGCGGTGAGCCCTGATCTTGTCAGTGCACTCCAGTGTGGGTAACAGAGTGAGACCCTATCTCAAAAATAAAGAAATAAAAAAAATTTACAAATTAATAAAATGCTGAATTAGATCTGCAGCAGTTTCCAGATGTATGAGAAAAGTGAGATGCAGAAATATTTAATATGATCCCCTATTTTTATTTTGTAAGAGACTATTTTAAAATAATGACAAAAAGAAACATTGTATATGTATATGTGATTAAAGGTATCAGTATATGTAAGTCTATGTATAATGAATACATAAAAAACATAGATAACACATTAAAGTGATATTATGGATTCTATGGTGGGAAGAACTAATGTAAAAAGTGTTAACACTTTAACATAATGCAAACAACACATTAAAAGATGTATATGGCCATATGTGGCCAGGTGTGGTGGCGCATGCCAGTAATCCCAGCACTTTGGGAGGCCAAGGCGGGCAGATCACCTGAGGTCGGGAGTTCAAGACCAGCCTGGCCAACATGGAGAAACCCCCTCTACTAAAAATACAAAATTAGCTAGGCGTGGTGGCGCATCCATGTAATCCCAGCTACTTGGGAGGCTGAGGCAGGAGAATCGCTTGAACCTGGGAGGTAGAAGTTGCAGTGAGCCAATATCACGCCATTGCACTCCAGCCTGGACAACAAGAACGAAACTCCGTCTCAAAAAATAAATAAAAGATGTATACGATCACATGTATGCAATGTGTAAAATTGCATAGCTATATCAAATCTCACCTCAGATATATGAAAATCTCACCATATAAAATCTCTTTCCCTTTCTCTCTTTTTTTTTTTTTTTTTTGAGAGAGGGTCTCACTTTGTCACCCAGACTGGAGTGCGGTGGCATGATCTCGGCTCACCGCAACCTCCGCCTCCCAGACTCAAGTAATTCTCCAGTTTCAGCCTCCCAAGTAGTTGGAACTATAGGCACGGGCCACTACTCCCTGGCTAATTTTTTTTTTTTTTTTTTTTTTTTTTTTGAGACGGAGTCTCGCTCTTTTGCCCGGGCTAGAGTGCAGTGGCCGGATCTCAGCTCACTGCAAGCTCCGCTTCCCAGGTTTACGCCATTCTCCGGCCTCAGCCTCCTGAGTAGCTGGGACTACAGGCACCCACCACCTCGCCCGGCTAGTTTTTTGTATTTTTTAATAGAGACGGGGTTTCACCATGTTAGCCAGGATGGTCTCGATCTCCTGACCTCGTGATCCGCCCGTCTCGGCCTCCCAAAGTGCTGGGATTACGGGCTTGAGCCACCGCGCCCGGCTCCCTGGCTAATTTTTGTAGTAGAGATGGGATTTCACCATGTTGGCCAGGCTGGTCTTGAACTCCTTAGCTCAAATGATCCACCCACCTCAGCCTCCCAAAGTGCTGGGATTACAGGTGTGAGCCACTGCATCCAGCCTCTCTTTCTCTCTCTCTCTGGCCTAGCTCTTGGTGTCTTGGTGATTAAGACAATAAGATTCTTTTGTTTTGTTTTGTTTAGAAAGACGATAAAGGGAACAGAAGAGAAAATTCAAAAGTGAATATAACAATTTTTTTTTTTTTTTTTTTGAGACGGAGTCCCGCTCTGTCGCCCAGGCTGGAGTGCAGTGGCCGGATCTCGGCTCACTGTAAGCTCCGCCTCCCGGGTTCATGCCATTCTCCTGCCTCAGCCTCCCGAGTAGCTGGGACTACAGGCGCCCACCACCACGGCCAGCTAATTTTTTGTATTTTTAGTAGAGACTGGGTTTCACCGTGTTAGCCAGGATGGTCTCGATCTCCTGACCTCGTGATCTGCCCGCCTCAGCCTCCCAAAGTGCTGGGATTACAGGCATGAGCCACCGCGCCCAGCCAAATTTTTTTTTTTAACTCTGTCACCCAGGCTGGAGTGCAGCTTCGATCTCCTGGCCTCAAGCAATCCTCTCGTCTCAGCCTCCCAAAGCGCGGGGATTATAGGGGTGTGCCACTGTGCCCATCCAAGACAGTGAGATTCTGATGCCAGACTTCCTGGGACAAATTACTTAACTCCTTATGCCTCAGTTTCCTTATCTCTAAATTAGACTGAGATTATGTTGTGAGGATTAAATGGATGAATACACACAAAGCATTTCGAACTATGCCTGACATATGGGAAGTTTTATATAGAGCTAGAAATTAATGCTATTTATATGTATGGATATATGGGTATAAAAATGTTAAAGCAACATAAAGAATAGATACATTAAAGATACAGAGCGTGGCCACCCTCTCTCCTTGGTAAGCACAAATAAGTGTTTTTTGTTGTTGTCGTTTGTTTTGTTTTTTGAGACAGAGTCTTGCTTTGTCACCCAGACTGGAGTGCGGTGGCACGATCTCGGCTTACTGCAACCTCTGCCTCCCAGGTTCAAGCAATTCTTCTGCCTAAGCCTCCTGAGTAGCTGGGACTACAGGCACCCACCACCACGTCTGGCTAATTTTTGTATTTTTGGTAGAGATGGGGTTTCACCATGTTGTTCAGGATGGTCTCGATTTCTTCACCTCATGATCCGACCACCTCAGCCTCTCAAAGTGTTGGGATTATAGGCGTGAGCTACCACTCCCGGCCTGTTTTTTGTTCTGTTTTGTGATGGAGTCTCGCTCTGTCGCCCAGGCTGGAGTGCAATGGCACAATCTCGTCTCACTGCAACCTCCGCCTCCTGGCTTCAAGCCATTCTCCTGCCTCAGCCTCCTGAGTAGCTGGGATTACAGGCACCTGTCACCACTCCCGGCTAATTTTTTGTATTTGTAGTAGAGACGGGGTTTCACTATGTTGGCCAGGCTGGTCTTGAACTCCTGACCTCGTGATCTGCCCGCCTCAGCCTCCCAAAGTGCTGGGATTACAGACGTGAGCCACCACGCCTGGCCTGTTTTTTTGTTTTTGGGATGGAGTCTCGCTGTGTTGCACCGGCTGGAGTGCAATGGTGCGATCTCAGCTCACTGCAACCTCCGCCTCCCAGGTTAACATGATTCTCGTGCCTCAGTCCCCCGATTACAGGCACCCACCACCATGCCCGGCTAATTTTTGTATTTTTGGTAGAGACGGGGTTTCACCATGTTGGCCAGGCTGGTTTCGAACTCGACCTCAGGTGATTTGCTGCCTCGGCTTCCCAAAGTGCTGGGATTACAGGTGTGAGCCACCGCGCCTGCGTGGTCACAAATGAGTGTTTTCTGACACATTTATCAGTTGGTTTGGAGGCCATAGGATTTTCCTGGGTTGAAGTGCTGGACAGACAAACTTCAGCAGAGCTGGATGGGCCTGGGTCCTGCGTGGCTCTAAGTGGCTGAGAGGTGTCTGGGATAGGGAAGCCACAGATCCATTTCTCTGACTTCACTTCAATGCCCAGAATCTGACTTTAACCCCTTGTTCCTGTCTCTGGCCCCTGCAAGACTGGCTGGCCTGGCAATGGCCAGTGCTTTGACATCCTTCCCTCCACTCTGGCAGTCGAGGGCTAGAGACGGGCTGGGGATGGATGCTTCCAAAGTGTGATCTCTAGTGAGAAATCTGGACTTCTCCTTGTCACAGGGCTTCCTCCTATGGGGGTCAGCAGGCAGGTGGCAGTCTCTTATTGAAAGGCATCTGGGGCTCAGGATGGTGAGCACATTACCCAGGGTCACAGCTAGAAAGAGGCACAGCAGCTCCCCCAGGGCCACAGGCTCAGCTTCTCCAAAGGAGGCCTGCCCCTCTGAAACCCCTGACCCCAGTCCTTTCTCAAGTAGTTCTTTCCAGGGCGGCCTTAGCTTCCTCTTGAGTTCTGGGTATTTTCTCCACTGAATCCTAAGCCCTGGCTGGGCGATGCTCCAGTGACCGCACAGGGCCTCTCCCCTCTTCCTCCGCCACCAGCAGCTCCACCATGAACAGCTGAGTCCCACTACTGTCTGTGCAGCCTCTCCACTGTGGCAAGTTCTGTCACCCCCACCCCACCCTCGGCAGGCCTGGGATGTCCTTTCCCTTTTGCCATCTCAGTCGATTGAAACCTAGCCTATTGATAAGGCCTTCTCCTCCCTGCAGCCTTCCTGACCTGTCCATCCTGAAGGCCCTGGGTGTCGGTGTGTCTTTGGAGCCCTTAGCCTTGTCCCCTGGATACACAGGCCTCTTTCCCTGCCAGGTGTGGGCTGCTAGAAAAAACAAGCTTTTGCCTATACTTTTTTTTTTTTTTTTTTTTTTTTTTGAGGCAGAGTCTCGCTCTGTCGCCCGGACTGGAGTGCGGTGGCCAGATCTCAGCTTACTGCAAGCTCCGCCTCCTGGGTTTACGCCATTCTCCTGCCTCAGCCTCCCGAGTAGCTGGGACTACAGGTGCCCGCCACCTCGCCCGGCTAGTTTTTGTATTTTTAGTAGAGACGGGGTTTCACCGTGTTAGCCAGGATGTGCCTATACTCTTAATAAAAGTCTGTCCAAATCAATTTCGTGTCTCCCCTTCCCATTCTCTTGTTTCGGGTACACAAATTGGGGTAAAATCCTTGTGCGTTCTGCACTGTCCTTTTGGTCCCTGCAAGGCTGTTTAATTTTTGTGTTGATTTACGTATTTCCTTACCTGTCCCCTATCCCATCTCCCTGTTTCCTTCTTCAGGGAAACCTGAATTTTGTGATGATCGCTCTTTTTCTTTTCTTTTCCTTCCTTCCTTCTTTTCTTTTCTTTTCTTTCTTTTCTTTTTTTCTTTCCTTTCTTTCTTTCCTTTCTCAGATTCTAGCTCTGTCACCCAGGCTGGAGAGCAGTGGCGCAATCTCGGCTCACTGCCTCCCAGGTTCAAGCGATTCTCCTGCCTCAGCCTCCTGAGTAGCTGGGACTACAGGCGCCCACCACCATGCCCGGCTAATTTTTGTATTTTTGGTAGAGACAGGGTTTCACCATGTTGGCAAGGCTGGTCTTGAACTCCTGACCTCAGGTGATCTGCCGGTCTTGGCCTCCGAAATTGCTGAGATTACAGGTGTGAGCCACCAAGCCTGGCCTCTTTCTTTCTTTTTTTAAAATTAGAAGGCCGGGCACGGTGGCTCAAGCCTGTAATCCCGGCACTTTGGGAGGCCGAGACGGGCGGATCACGAGGTCAGGAGATCAAGACCATCCTAGCTAACACGGTGAAACCTTGTCTCTACTAAAAACTACAAAAAACTAGCCGGGCGAGGTGGCGGGCGCCTGTAGTCCCAGCTACTCGGGAAGCTGAGGCATGAGAATGGCGTAAACCCGGGAGGCGGAGCTTGCAATGAGCCGAGATCCGGCCACTGCACTCCAGCCTGGGCGACAGAGCGAGACTCCGTCTCAAAAAAATAATAATAATAAAATAAAATAAAATTAGAGATGGAGTCTCTCTGTGTTGCCCAGGCTGGTCTCAAGCTCCTGGGCTCACATGATCCTCTCGCCCCAGTCTCCCAAGAAGCTGGGACCACAGCGCACACCATCACACCTGACTCTTGCTTTTATTTTATTTTTATTTTATTTATTTATTTTTTTGAGACGGAGTCTCGCTCTGTCGCCCAGGCTGGAGTGCAGTGGCCGGATCTCGGCTCACTGCAAGCTCCACCTCCCGGGTTCCCGCCATTCTCCTGCCTCAGCCTCCGGAGTAGCTGGGACTACAGGTGCCCGCCACCTCGCCTGGCTAGTTTTTTGTATTTTTTAGTAGAGACGGGGTTTCACTGTGTTAGCCAAGATGGTCTCGATCTCCTGACCTCGTGATCCGCCCGTCTCGGCCTCCCAAAGTGCTGGGATTACAGGCTTGAGCCACCGCGCCCGGCCGCTTTTATTTTTTTGATAAAGCTTTTTCTGACATACATATGCAGACCTAGACAATATTCCATTTGATTTGGCTTTAAAAAAAAAAAAAAAAAAGCTGTTTTAAGGTTTTACATTATTTAGTGAATTTAACAATTGTTTTCCTGTAGGTTCTGCATAATTATTACCAAGTTTACTTCTAGATATTTTATATTTTTGTGGAGATAAATATATATATATATATTTTTTTTCTTTTTTGTTTGTTTTTTGAGACAGAGTCTCGCTCCGTTGCCCAGGCTGGAGTATAGCACGATCTCCGCTGACCACAACCTCGGCCTTCTGGGCTCAAGTGATTCTTCCGCTTCAGCCTCCCAAGTAGCTGGGACCACAGGCACTTGCTTGGCTATTTTTTTTTTTTTTTTTTTTTTTTTGATATTTTTTGTAGAGATGGGGTTTTGCCATGTTGCCCAGGCTAGTCTTGAACTCCTGGCCTCCCAAAGTGCTAGGAATACAGGCTTGGGCTACCATGCCCAGCCTAGACTCTTTTATGTGGGTAATCATATCATCTCCCAATAAGAAAAGTATTAGAAAGAGGGAAGGAACATTGTTATTTGTAAAGATGTGGCTTGGCTTGGTTTTGAACTTCATGAGAAGGGTAAGGACAGCTGTCCTTTGGCATCCTGGTGGGGATTGAGGGGAGTTGGTTCCAAGACCCCCTAAGAATACCAAAATCCACAGATGCCCAATCCTTGATATAAAATGGTATGATATTAAATATCTGCATATTTAGCCTACTACATCCTCCCATATACTTTAAGTCATCTCTAGATTGCTGAAAACAATGTAAATGCTATGTTAATCGTTGTTACACGGTATTGTTTAGGGAATAATGACAAGAAAAAAGTCTGTACATGTTTAGTACAGACTCAACCATCTATTTTTTTCCCCAAATATTTTACCTCTGAGGTTGGTTGAATCCATGGATGTGGAACCCAGGGATACAGAGGGCCGCCTGTATCTGTCTCCTGGGACTGACTTTTTCCACTCAATACCATGGTGCAAAGATTCCTTCATGATATTCCTTCATGACCCGTGGGTCACCTACTTGCACTGCTGAATGATCTCTACCTTGCGAATGTGTCTACTGTAATTTATTTATCCATTCTCTTATCAATGGGCCCTGCGGTTATTTCAGGATTTTTTTGCTATTCAGGACAGTGCAGCTGTGAATATTTTTGTCCCTGTCTCTTGGCGCACATGTCAGAGAACTTATCTTGATTTGTTGCCTGGGGGGATGTGTGGGTGACAGCCTCTGTACCTCCACTTCATGAGATAAGGCCAGATTGCTCTCCCTGGGGGGCTATTTGGAGCTGCACCCTGACTAGCCACATGCAGGAGGGTCTGCTGCTCCCCTCCTTGCCAGCTCTGGCTGAAGGACAGTTCCTTTCTGCCCTTCAGATGCTGTAAATAGCATCTCATTGTGGTCTGAATTTGCATCGCACTCATCAGCAGTGAGGTTGAGCCTCCCTTAGATGGTATTTGAGCAAATTCGTTTCCTCTGCCCTAATATGCCTGCGCTCCGTGTGTATTATCTATTTTTTATATTGGATTGCTTGATTTTCTTCTTCCTTGATTTGCAAGAGTTCCTTATGTATTTTTGAGGCTGTCCCCCGCTGCACTCCGCAGACATCTCCAGTTGTGGCTTGCTTTTCACTTTCTCTAAGGTGTCTCCGCTTCTCTCTTCCCCCCCACACCTGTGCCAGGGAGGCCACTTAGCATTCCTAGTGTGGGGGGAGGTCGTGTGCCTCTCAGAGCCCTGTTTAAACTGACCCCACTGTTTCTCTTGTCCCTGGCGCCTTAAGGGACCCCTTTCCTCTTCCTTCTCAGACCCCCTCCCATTTTTGGCGAACACAACTTAGTTTGGGGAGCTCCTATTGGGTTGGGGGAGAGCATCCCGGGGCAACTCGGGCCTCACTGCAATAGTGCCCTCCCACCTCGGTTATTTATCACTTCCGGCTGCCCACCTGGGGGGCTGGGCCTCCTCTCCGCTCGACTGGGCCGCAGCCGGGCAGCTCCGGGCGCTCCCATGGGGGCGGGCGGTGCGGGGGAGGGGCCCTCGGGGGGCGGGGCCGGGGGCCGGGCCTGCGGCGGGGGCTGGGGTAGGGGGCGGAAGCTGCCAGAGCAGATAAGGGCCGAGGTCGGCCCTGCGGTGAGACAGTGCGGGACACCGAATCCGCCCCTGGTGTCCCCAGAGCGCCCCCGCACCCTGGAGTTCCCCCTCCTCTACCCGGGCTGGGCATCCCGGGAGGAGACCCCAGGGAGCAGTGGGGGATGAGGCTCCAGCCTGCTCACTCCGCCTCAGTGACGAGAGGCAGCGGGGCTCCACGCCTCAGTTATCTCAGCTGGAAAATGGGGGTAGGAGCTCGGTTTTCCCCACGGGGCTGTTGGGGATGCACCAAGTGCAGGCTTGTGAAGGTCTCTGTGGGTTGGGCGAGTTTTGAACAGAGGGTCCCCTGAACG
The DNA here is from genome assembly GCF_002776525.5 of Piliocolobus tephrosceles. Lineage (NCBI taxonomy): Eukaryota > Metazoa > Chordata > Mammalia > Primates > Cercopithecidae > Piliocolobus > Piliocolobus tephrosceles. The sequence goes on from NC_045446.1 coordinate 17,283,169, forward strand.
TCGCATCGCCTCATTCATCCCTATTGTATAGATGGCAAAGTGGGGCGTTTCACCCAAAGCCCTAGAGCCAGCATGCAAAAAGCAAGTGGGAGGGGGCTGGAACGCTTTCCACCGCCCCACCCTGGGGACAGATCTAGGTTCCGTGAAGCCTGAAGCTTAAAACCATTTGGGAGGCACTCTTTAAGGAAAAGATTACAAAGTCACAAATACAAAATTGCCAAGGCTGGGCGCAGTGGCTCACGCCTGTAATCCCAGCACTTTGGGAAGCCAGGGGGGGCGGATCACTTGACATCAGGAGTTCGAGACTAGCCTGGCCAATATGGTGAAACCCTGTCTCTACTAAAATACAAAAATTAGCTGGGCGTGATGGCGGGTGCCTGTAATCCCAGCTACTCCGGAGACTGAAGCAGGAGAATCGCTTGAACCTGGGAGGCAGAGGTTGCAGTGAGCTGAGGTGAGCTGAGATGATTGCGCCACTGCACTCCAGTCTGGGTGACAGAGCGAAACTCTGTCTCAAAACAAGAAACAAAAAACAAAAACAAAACAAAACAAAACAGCCGTTCGCGGTGGCTCACACCTGTAATCCCAACACTTTGGGAGGCCAAAGTGGGTGGATCACCTGAGGTCAGGAGTTCGAGACTAGCCTGGCCAACGTGGTGAAACCCTGTCTGTACTAAAAATACAAAAAATACAATAAAATTTAAAAAAAATTAGCTGGGCATGGTGGAGTCCTCCTGTAGTCCCAGCTACTCGGGAGGCTGAGGCAGCAAAATCACTTGAAATTGGGAGGCGGACGTTGCAGTGAGCCGAGATTGCGTCACTGCATTCCAGCCTGGGCAACAGAGTAAGACTTCATCTAAAAAAAGAGAAACCCACCAAAAAACAAAAACAAAATTGCCGAGGCCCCTTCCAGGGCCTGCAGGCCCCCTGGAAGGGGTTATACCCCTCTCCCAAGAAAGTCAGACACCAACGAGGTTAGAGGTCAGGGTGACCCAAGGCAACATGGCAGGGAGGTGCCGCTGCAGCTGGTCCCCAACTCTTTGAATGCCGAGGCAGCAGTCCCTCAGCCCAACCAACAGCAAGGGCAGTTGGGTATTTGGGGACTGCAGCCTCACCCAGGCAGGGCCAAGCCCTCCAGTGCCATCCAGTCATGATTCAACTTGCCACCCAGGGCCTGACCCTGTGGGATAGGAAGGTACAGAACTCCTAGGAGAAAAGGAAGGAGGAGATCTCGGGTATATGTAAGTGCATGGGACTTAGAGTTAGACAGGATTAGGGTTCAAGCCCCTGCAAGGCTGTGTGACCTTGGGATGTCTCTTTTCCCTGGGTTTCCTCGTCTGTGAAATGGGAGTAATAATCGTACCTACTGGACAGAGCCGGTGCATGAAGGAGGGCTGGGCTCATGGCTGTTAGAAACACATTTCCCTCCTGTGAGATCTCCAGGCCAGGAGAGCCATTTTCTCCCATTTTCATGTTGTCACCCAGGGGGTGGTCTCTCCATTGCAGAGCTGAGATTTAAATGTGGGAATGTCTGGTGCAGATGCACTCAGTTCTCACTACCAGGAATGATGCCTCTTTGGGCCTGTCTCCCAGGGAGTTAAATCCCACTGTTATACGTGTTCGTGCCCAGGACTGAGAGCCAAGGGGAGCCTGGCTCGTTCCCTTTCTGGATTTTACCATCTCTCTGCTCCTATGGGCACCAGAGGCTGGAATTTTTTCTTTTTTTCATTTTTTTTTTGAGACGGAGTCTTGCTCTATCGCCCAGGCTGGAGTGCAGTGGCCGGATCTCAGCTCACTGCAAGCTTCGCCTCCTGGGTTTACACCATTCTCCTGCCTCAGCCTCCCGAGTAGCTGGGACTACAGGCGCCCGCTGCCTCGCCCGGCTAGTTTTTTGTATTTTTTAGTAGAGACGGGGTTTCACGGTGTTAGCCAGGATGGTCTCGATCTCCTGACCTCGTGATCCACCCATCTCGGCCTCCCAAAGTGCTGGGATTAGAGGCTTGAGCCACCGCGCCCGGCCTGAGGCTGGAATTTTTTCAACTCTCATATCCTCCAGCCTGGACCAGGAGAAGCAGGACAACTGACAATAGGGACGGGGTAGGAGAGCTGGGAAGAGGTGGTGGCCATGGGCCTGGAGGCAGCAGTGAGAATCTAAAAGGCTTGAAGTCTTTTTCCAAAGATATGCTGCTTTGCCTCAGGGTTTGCATGGGCTTTCCACTGGATGGGCACATGGGAAAACTGAGTTCTCATCTCAGCGCTGCCCCCTTTTTTTTCACTTTTTTTTTTTTTTTTTTTTTTTTGAGATGGAGTCTTGCTCTGTCACCCTGTCACCCAGGCTGGAATGCAATAGCACGATATCGGCTAACTGCAACCTCCGCCTCCTGGGTTCAAGCTATTCTTATGCCTCAGCCTCCTGCCTCAACCTCTTGAGTAGCTGGGATTACAGGCACCTGCCACCATGCCCGGCTAATTATTTTTATTTTTAGTAGAGATGGGGTATCACCATGTTGGCCAGGGTGGTCTCGAACTCCTGACCTCAGGTGATCCACTTGCCTTGGCCTCCCAAAGTGCTGGGATTACAGGTGTCAGCCATTGCGCCCGGCCAGTCATGCCCCTTTCTAGCCAGCTGAGCTTGCACCTGTCAGTCCTCCCCAACCCTCAGTTTCCTTATCTGTGAAATGGGGATGAGAACGCCTGCAGCGTCAAGGATTACAAGATGCTGTGTACATAGAGTGCCTGGTGAATACCTGTAGTTATTAAGGCAGTCTCAGGGCGGGGGTGGGGACGTCATGTAAGGGTCATGAAGTGTGAGCAGAAGTGGGGAGTCCTGCCAGGGTGGGAGTTGAGGCCTCTAAGGTTTCTGTCCCAGAGAGGGAGCACCTTGAGGGTGGGGCTGGGAGCCTCAGCTTCAGCACTCCCCCAGGTCAGGAAGGGCCAGAGGGAGGCCAGGGAGGGGCCCTGGGGGTTCTCAGAGAAGACTGGGGAGCTGGAGTGTTCACCCCAACTCAGGCAGGTGAGAGGGAGGCGACAAGAGGGCGGCCAAACAATTACCCCAAGGCCCCACTCCACAGCCTCATTTGTTCCTCACTGCAGACTTCTGAGCTAGGCATTTCTCCATTTGTTTATTTACTTATTTTTGTTTTTGTTTTTGTTTTTTTTGAGACGGAGTCTCACTCTGTCACCCAGGTTGGAGTGCAATGGCATGGTCTCGGCTCACAGCAACCTCTGCCTCCCAGGTTCAAGCTATTCTCCTGCCTCAGCCTCTCAAGTAGCTGAGACTACAGGCACCTGCCACCACACCCTGGCTAATTTTTGTATTTTTAGTAGAGACGAGGTTTCACCACGTTGGCCAGGCTGGTCTCGAATTCCTGACCTCATGATCCGCCTGCCTCGGCCTCCCAAAGTGCTGGGATTATAGGCATGAGCCACCAAGCCCAGCCGTTTTTTTTTTCTGAGATGGAATCTCACTCTCTCTCCCAGGCTGGAGTGCAGTAGCACAATCTCGGCTCACTGCAACGTCCGCGTCCCAGATTCAAACGATTCTCCTGCCTCAGCCTCCCAAATAGCTGAGTAGCTGGGATTACAGGCACGCGGCACCGCACCTGGCTAATTTTTTTATTTTTAGTAGAGACAGGGTTTCACCATGTTGAGCAGGCTGGTCTCGAACTCCTGGCCTCAGGGGATCCACCTGCCTCGGCCTCCCAAAGTGCTGGGATTACAGGTGTGAGCCACCGTGCCCAGCCTGAAATTCCTTATTTTATCTTTAAAAAATCATATAAGTTTGCATCCTTCTCTTTAATGTGTGGGGATTTCCCTCCCCTTTCTTAAAAACATCTTCCCCTCTCAGTCTTCTACCTGAGTGGATGTTCCGAGAAGATACACCCGGGTTATGTCCCAAGGCTGTGGACATCTCATGCCCCACGGTGACCTCTAGGCCCTTCAAGCCCCAGGCCCCGGGCCACCTGGTCTGGCTGGGGAGAAGTTCAGGGATGGTTGAGGTTGATGGTTGAGGGCCTGCCAGCTGTCACGGCCTGGGGCTGGCCCCATCTCTGCTCTGAACTCTGCTGCCTCTCCCTCTCCTCTTGGCTCCTAGACGTTTGTCCAGGCAGCTCCAACTGTCCCACTAGGAGTTCTCAGGACACCTCACCCCTCCCTTTGTCCACTGAGGGTCCTTGTTTCAGAGGGGGCACTGCCTGTCTTCTGTCTTCATCCCTGTCTGCTGGGCAGCCTGACTACATGACCCAGGGCTTTCTGTGCCAATTAAGAGGAAACTGAGGCCAAGTGGAGAGGTGCCAGCCCGGGGAGCGCAGCGAGGAGGGCTGTTGGGTGTCCAGGGGCGGGTGTCTCTGGGTAGATGGGGGTACCTAGGCTTGAAGAGAGATCTGGGCACTGGCCAGGGAGGCAGGAGGAAGGAGGGAAGGCCGCGGGGCACCCGGGGGCTGCTGCCTGGCAGGTCCCCGTGCCCAGGCAAGGGAAGTTTCTTATTTCTCCTGCTCCGACTTCCCCCTTTGATTTATTATAGCCATGAAATGCTCTGCTCTCTTCTCTTTTCCTTGCTGTCCCCGGGGCTGGAGGAGCACGGGCCTCCCCAGGAGCGGGCCTCGGCCTCCCTGGACTCCCGTCTCCTTCCGAGAGCTGAGCCTGGGGAACCAGAAGCAAGAGGTGAGTGAGGGCTGGCCGGGTGGGAGGAGGAGAGCCCACGCCTCCCCAAGGCAAGGTGGGGCAGGACCCCCAGGGACCAGCACGGTCCTTGTTGGGAGGGGCTGGGGCCCGGCGGAGGGTGTGGCAGGTGTGGACCTGGCAGCAGGCGGCTCCCAGGGGTCTGGGGGGATGGCGGGCTCTGGGCCAACGGCCTCATGAGGACTGCCAGGGTGTGAAGGTTGGGCACAGAGTTCCTGGACACCAAACACTAGGTCAGAGAAATGGCTTCGCTGTGACCCCTGACCCCACATTCTGATTTAGGGGTGGCCAAAGTAGGCCTGGCCCTGGCTGGCCTGGGGATTGGGCTGAGAGCCCAGAAGAAGGCTGAGGCCCGAGGCCTGGGGGACTCCGGGCTCCTCCAGGCCGCGGCTGGACATGCCCCTGAGGCCTGGCCCAGGCTGGCGAGGGCCGGAGGCTGTGTCCGGCTCCTCGGCAGGCCTGGTGGCCGGAGCGTTTCTCCTGGCCGCTGTGTGGTGCCTGTGGTAATGGGCTGTTGGCGTTTTGCAATGGGCCGGGGGTGGGGAGGTGGCGCACACATGCTTCCTGTGGTGACTGGGCGCTTCCTGTTTTCTCAGGCGCCGGCCTTGCTGCTGCCGATGTGGAAACAGGGGCAGCTGCAGCCCGGGCGGCTCCAGGCTGGGCGCCCCGACCCTGCCCGGAGGGGCCTACGTGGGCCCAGCACCCCCAGGCCCCAGACCCGGGCAGTGGTGGCCCGAGTTTCCCCCACAGCAGGCCATCATCCCTCCCTTCCCTAACAGCTTCCGCCAAGAGGAAGGGGCCAAGCAGGTGGTCCCGGAGGTCAGAGGTCCAGGGGTGAGAGCGCTAGGTGGGGAGTCAGGGCACGTGGCTCTGCTCTCAGCTCTGCACTTGCCAGGTGCCGCCGCCATCTCTCCCTCTCTAGGCCCACCTTCCTCTTTCCTGCAGTACCTCAGCATCCGTGGTCTAAAACCCCTCGCCCATTCCCACCCCAGCTCTGACATTCGTTGTGCTTTGCATCCCAAGAGCCAAAGCTTTGGGGACAGCACTGAGGCTGGGGCCTTGGAGGTGGAACTTGGTGTAGATCTTGGCAGAGAGGGGAACAGGCGAGGCCGGTGGGGGTTCCACCCTGGAGCAAGGCTTGGAGGTGGGAGGAGCAGGCCCACGTTTGGCAGAGAGGGTGCTGATGGAATCGGGGGCGGCAGAGGCCACACTGATCCGGGAGGAATAGGCTTTTAGGAGGCTTTATTCCCGCAAACCTTGGGAAAGGGCCTGACACCGCCTAGCACGCTTCCTCACAAAGAAGACGTGGTGATTTGCAGGGTGGGGCAGGGCCAGCCCTTCCCAGCTGCCGAGGAGGTGGGTGCTGGTGTGGGGTGACGTGGGCGCCTCAGGACAGACCCATGCTTCTCCCACCTGCCAGCCCGCCTGGGGTCGGGCCTTCAGTGCCCGAACTGCCCTTTCTCCGAATCTGTTGTGTTTTGTTTTTAAGCTGATATTGCAAGAAGGGGAGGGGAGATGACTTTGCTTCTGGTCGAGTTTGCTGACAGCATCTGACCTCGGGAGGAAGAGGCTCTTTGCGAGAAAGCCGAGCCCTGTGCCCCCTGGGAGTGGCCAGTTCACTGGCTGGGCTCAACCATCCCTTTGGTCCAGGAGGTTCAAGACGCCGGTTCCACAAGAAGCTCCCCTAAAACCCAAGTCCCGCCCATCACATCACAGTCCCAGCCAAAGAGGCTTCGGAGAACTCAAGACCCCTTGGCTCAGCCTGAGGGGCCGTCAGGGCAGCCTGGCCCTCACTGTCCTGTTGCCTGCCTTGGTGTTTTGGGCCAGCCTGAGTGCTGAGTTGGCGGCTCAGCAGCTGCTCTGGCCACGGAGGCCCAGTTATAAATAAGCCCAGGGTGGCCGAGTCATCATGTTCTGAAGCTCCCCCAGCCCAGCTGCATTACCTCAGTGACCACAGGTTGGGACTGCCCAGAACTGGCCCCCAGAACCCACCGACCCAGGCAAAGGCTGACTGGGCTGTGGGCCTCCTGGGGTCCCCAAATCCAGGGCTTGAGCATCTGTAGCTCCTGAGACCTGGGCTTCCCTGGACACAGGCTGCAGAAGGGACAGGCCCATCCCGCCCCACGGAGCCGACAGCTATTTACAAACCGAAACCGGGAGACGCGAAGTGGCTGCGGCCAAAGTGGCTCCAGGTCCCCAGCCCCCACCCCACTCCATCCCCAGCAGCCCATCCCCCTGTCCCCTTGGCTTCCTCTTTCCTTCCCCGCACAGCTCCCCCACCTCCCACTGCCTGGCCAGCCCACTCTGGATGACCTGCAAGCACCCTATGGTGTCCCCAACCCCACCTCTGCCGAGCCCCTCTCCTCTCCACCCCAGGACCCCATCAGTCTGAGCTCTTGGGAGCAAGCCCCCTCCCACGAGGCCCAGCCCACCCCGCACTACACAAAGCCCATTCCCACAGTTCTCAGTTCCCCTTCATGCTTGGAAACACTCCAACCCCGATGGTCGCCTCCATGCCGCCGGTCCCTGCCTGAGGGCAGCTTCTCCGGATGCCCTTGACCTTCAAGCAGACACGAGAGGGCCCAGAAATCTGGGGTGCTGTGGTGGAGCTGCAGCAGCTGAGGCCTTCAGGGGGCACGTTTCTGGACAGGAAGCCCTGGCCAACATTCTCAGTCCTCCAAGTTGGATTTTGGCCTCCTTGTCAGGCTGGCGCAGGTCATAGGCCTTCACAGGCACAGAGGAGCTGGGACAGATGGATGCTGGGCCCGAGCCTAACACTGCTTAGGAGCTGGCTGGCGGGATGGTACTGCCACAGCCCCCAGGGAGAGACCAGACTACACAATAGTCACTGCAGCTAGCGGGCAGTCTCCCTCACATCGGTACAGAGGTTTACAGTTACACCCGTTAGTTTATTCTGCCCTCAGAGCAAGCCTATTGCATTTTCTCCATCATGAAGTGGAAAGTGAGGGCAAGACACAGTAGCTCATTCTTATAATCCCAGCATTTTGAGAGGTCAAGGCAGGAGGATCACTTGAGCCCAGGAGTTGGAGGTCAGCCTGGGCTGCAGAGTGAGACCCTGACTCTACAAAAAAAAAAAATTAGTCCGGCATGGTGGCTCATGCCTCTAGTCCCGGCTACTGGGGAGACTGAGGTGGGAGGATTGCTTAAGCCTGGAAGTTTGAGGCTGCGGTGAACTATGATCACACCACTGCATTCCAGCCTGGGCAACACAGTGAGACCCTGTCCAAGTTCACGCAACTACAAAGTGTCTGGAGATTCTAGATTTCACTGGGAAAATCTAGAACCCAGTGTCCTTCTCTCTTCCTCTGACTGCCCCTTGCTTCATCTTGTACCTTCATCTCCCTCCTGGGAGGGCGGACGTTTTCTAGCGCTGTGACCAGGGCAGTAGCAGGGCTGGCCTGAAGCTCAAGGGGGAAGCAGGGCATGGACCGTAGCACCACCTGTTACCTTCCCTGCCTGGCCATCAGCGCCCGGTGGCCCCTGCCGTCTCCCCCTGCTGACCAGTCCCAGCTGAGGAGGCGCCCGGCCTGAGCCGCGCTCTGCCGCACCAGCTGGCTGACTGAGCGCCACCTCTTTGGGCCCCACATTCCTCTTCTGCGAAATTGTCATTCTACAAATACAGAGCGCCTACTTGATGCTGGCCCTGTGCTGGGCACAACCTGTTTCTACAGCTGGGACACAGCCCCTGCCCTTGTGGAACCCATAGTCCTATAGGGAAGGCAGATAACAAAAAATCCTGTGAGGTCCAAGCGGGAAACCAAGGCAGTGGGACTCAGAGGAGCTATGAGTATTGCCTGGGGTGGGAGAGGTGTTCCTTGGGATGAGCCTTGAAGGACAGGAATGAGTTTGCCAGCAAAAGCAGGGTGGATGGGCTCCATGGTGAGTCACAGCCCTGTGCCTTGGCTCTAGCAGTTCCTCTGGCCTGGTGAACTCCTACTCATCCATCAGGGCCCATGGACACACCGTAGCACAATCAGGCCTGGCCTGGCCTGGCAGCTCCTCATCTCCTTCCCGCCCAAGGCCTGAGCAGACCTTGACGCCAGGCCTCCTTTGTCACAATACCCTCACCAGCCCCACCCAGGCTGGTGTCTGCTCCCTAGCTCCAGCCCCCGCCGTCCCCTGCTCCGAAAAGCACCGTTTCCCTTTTCTGGGTGACCACACGCCATGCACAGGGAATTTCCATCATAGCCTGCGGAGCCTCTGATTCACTCGGGCCCCTCACGCAGTTAACTCCTTCCAGGCCCAGGCCTCCTGCTCCTTCACCCTGCGCTGCCCCCGACCCCTAGCCCGGGACCCCTGGGCAGCCCTGCACTGGCCTGGGGCCCCAGAGCCTCAAAGCTGAATTCAGCTCCTCACTCACTGGCCCCTCCGGGCCCACTCTCCCTTTTTCCAAGGGCTCAAGGCACACACTCGGGCAGCCTTGGGCTGAGAACAAAGGCTTGGGAGGAATTCAAGCCTGGGTGCAAATCCTGATTCTGGCCCTTCTTCCTGGAGGAGGTGTAAGCGTCCACTCTGAGCCCCATTTCTCATCTGTAAAATGGATAACCCGATTGTAAAGATCTCGTGTGCTGGGCCCATGGTGGGAACTGTCATGATTGGTTTCCTTGTCTTTTCAAAGGGCCCCGCTCATCTTTTCACAGGGTCCCTACTCCAGAGCTAGGCCCTTTCTCCCAGGCTGGCTTTTCCTTCCAAGAGCTGGTTTCTCAGACAGGGAGGGTGAGAGCAAAGTACAGCCCGGGAGCCCCAGGCAGGTGGGGAATCGTCCAGGGACAGAGGCTAAGATGCCACTGCCTCAGGGCCTCCTCTGCCAGCTTCCCGGCCCTGCATTTCTGTTTCTCCGAGGCGGTGGTGGAGAGGCCCAGGGTAGGAGCTTGGAGGGCTGAGGACAGGGCTGAACTTGCTCCCTGTAGTGGGATGCAGGGCCTGTCACACACGGATAGCCACGTGCTACCTCATCTAGTTCGTGCAGCTCCGTGAGGTATGTTCTATTAATGTTCCCATTTTGCAGATGAGGACACTCAGGCTCTGAGAAATCAGTGACTTGCCGTCAGCCACACCGTGAATGAGGAGCGGGGATAGGATTCTAATCAGGGTCTCCGAAGCCACACTCCTAACCTCTGCATTTGTGGAGGTCAATGGAGGAAATGTGCACTTATTGAACCCCTACTGTATGCCAAGCAAAGGCTTTCGCAGACCATGTCTTTCAGTCCTGAGGACAGTGCTGGCAAGTGGGTACTGTTGACTGCTCTGTAAAATTGGAGCGTCTGAGCTCTGCAGAGGGGAAGGAACTAACCCAAAGGCCACACAGCCAATCCTTAGGGAAAGGCTCAGGGGAACCTAGAGCCAGGGCATGGCGGAGGGGGCTCCACAGGGGAAGGGTCTGGGGTGGGGAGGCAGCTCCTGTCCTCAGTGAGCGAGCAGGGGAGTGTGGTGCTGCCCGTGGTGAGCAGAAGGAAGTCGCTGTGGGTGGCGGTGGGTTTGAGGTGCCGAAGCCTGAGTGATGTGGCCGGGAGGTGAGCGCCCCATCTGTAGAACTGGTCAGCAGGGACAAGGGTGTGGGGGGCTGGCCAGGATTTGGGGTTCAGAGGAGGTCTAGCTGCCCCTGGCCACTGGGGCTGGGGCAGAGTGGGACGAGAGACTGAGGCAGAGCTGGGGAGCGGTGGGGGGAATCTAGGGGAGAGGCGGTCTTGGGTGGCAGCCTGGAGGAGGCAAGCTCTTGAAAGACAGAGGTCTGAGGGTGTGGAAGTGGGTGGGCTTGTGCGCAAAGGCTGGGGAGACTGAGAAAGGTTCTGGGAATGCTGGGCGCTGTCCTCTGGCTGGAGGCGGAGGTGGGGCTGTCCACTCAGGCTGGGGACGGGCAGAACAGCTGGCCGGACTCCGGGCATTGGAAGTTCCTGCACAGGCCTTGGAGGTTTGGGCTTCAGCTTGAGGACAGGCGAGAGCTCAGGAAGACGTTTAGGTGGGGCACTATCCATCAGAGAACCTCGAGACAGGGACAGCCACGGAGGCACAGGCCCGAGGCGCCCTGAGAACCACAGTGGCCTCCTGCCCTGCCTCCCGGCTCTGTGCTCTTGGTCGTGCCCCTCACCTCCGGGAACTGCACTTCTGTCATCTGCAAAATGGCACTGACAAGGCCTGCCTCATAGGGTTACGTGAGGGTGGGATGAGTTAGTGCCCAGCAGGGGCACCCTCCAGTGCTTGCCTGTCACCACCCACAAGCACTGGAGCACTGCCATGGTGCACAGCTGGGGTCTAGGTCTCAGGCAGACCTGGGCGAAAGCCTCACCTACACCCTGGATTGGCCAAGCCACGCTGTGCCAAGTCACAGCCACTTCTGAGCCTCAGTCTCTTCATCTGTACCACGGCACCAGCTTCAGATTCGAATAAGAGAGGCCACACCCTGCGACACTCCATGTTTCCTGGAGTCAAAGCCAAATTCCATACCATGACCTGACCTGACTGGCCCTGTCTGAGCTTCTGCCACTGACTGGGCCCCCATAGGCCGCCTTACCGTCCCTGGCTCATGCTCCTGCCTGGGGCATTGGCACTGACTAGTCCCTCTGCCCGGAATTCTTCTCCCAGACAGCTGCTTGGCTCGCTCCCTCACTTGCTTCCGGGGTTTGCTGGATGCACCTCTCTTGGTGAAGCCTGCCCTGCCCGTGCTCATGAATGCTGCAAACTGTCACCCACTCTGTCCCCTACCGCAAGCCCCTTACCCAGCTGCGTGCCCTTGTTCCTATGGCAAGTGTCACCTTCCAACATGCGATGGGACACTCACTGTCATGAGTTCATCATGGTCTTCCCCTGCTGAAGAGCAGGCCTGTGAGGGCGGGAATAAAGGGCCCTGCCTGTTTGGGCTGCCTGTCGTGCAGAGGCCCCAAGTCAATCATTGTTGAAGGCCTTAATGCACCTAAGAGCCAGCCCAGTGCTGTCAGCAAAACTTGGGGAGCTCGGAGGGGCCCAGGTGACCCTGGCTGGGGCCCAAGGAGCCTCTCCCAGTGTCTCAACCATGAGAGGAAGTTGCAAGACTGCCATTTCTGTCCACAGGCTCAGCTCTTTTTGGTCAACTTTCCCAGTTCTTGGTCTGAGGCCTGTGTGTTCTCATATGCCCTGTCACACCCTGTGGGGCCAGGTTGCTAGGAAAGTGGATGGGGGGACATTTCCTCATTTTCTAGCTCGTTTGGGCCAAGGCTGAGGGATCTATGAGGTCAGGGGTCGTGCTCCCCTCTGTGGACTCAGCTTCGAGGACACCTGCTCAAGTTTCCTGTTGCCCGCCTGCCTTGCGATTGCATTAGCACCCGGCCTGCCCCTATCAGCAACCCAGCCAGCAGGGGCAAAGGGTCACACTACCCTAGCCTGCCCAGCCTCCCTGTCACTCTGCAAGGCCCAGCCCCTACAGGGTCTCCCACTTGTCTAGTAGGTTGGGAAGCTGCACTGTCTAGCAGGGCTGGTAGGAGAGTGAATAGGTATAACTTTTATTCTTATTATTTATTTATTTTTGAGACGGAGTTTCGCTCGTCACCCAGGTTGGAGTGCAGTGGCACCATCTTGGCTCACGGCAACCTCTGCCTCCCAGGTTCAAGCGATTCTCCTGCCTCAGCCTCCTGAGTAGCTGGGACTACAGGTGTGCACCACCACACCCAGCTAATTTTTGTATTTTTAGTAGAGACAGGGTTTCACCATGTTGGCCAGGCTGGTCTCAAACTCCTGACCTCAGGAGATCCACTCGCCTTGGGGAGTGCTGGGATTACAGGCCTGAGCCATCATGCCCGGCTGATACAACTTTTATTAAGGGCAATGTGACAATATCTGTTTCTAGTCTTTTTTTTTTTTTTAAGACAGGGGCTTGTACTGTCACCCAGGCTGCAGTCCAGTGGCATGATCATGGTTCACTGCACCCTCATCCTCCAGGGCTCAACCAATCCTCCCATTTCAGCCTCCTGAGTAGACGGCGGCACACACCACCACCACCACACCAAGCTAATTTTGAAATTTTTTTTAGAGGTAGGGTCTCCCTGTGTTGCCCAGGCTGGTCTCGGACTCCTGGGTTCAAGTGATTTTCCCACCTTGGCCTCTCAAAATGTTGGAATTACAGGCATGAGCCACTGCACCCATCTTGTCTGTCTATCCATCGTCTGTCTCAAAATTAACAATGCACAGAGGGCACAGTGGCTCACACATGTAATCTCAGCACTTTGGGAGGCCAAGGCAGGAGGATGGCTGGAGGGCAGAAGTTTGAGACCACCCTGGGCAGCAAAGGGAGACTCCATCTTTAAAAAATAAATACAGGCCAGGTGTGGTTGCTCATGCCTGTAATCCCAGCACTTTGAAAGGCCAAGGTGGGTGGATCGCTTGAGCCCAGGGGTTCGAGACCAGCCTGGGCAACATGGCAAAACCCCCTCTCTACTAAAAACACAAAAAACATTAGCCGGGCATGGTGGTGTGCACCCGTAATGCCAGATATTACAGGAGGCTGAGGCAGGAGAATCGCTTGAACCCAGAAGGTGGAGGCTGCAGCGAGCCAAGATTGCTCCACTGCACTCCAGCCTGGGTGACAGGGCAAGACTCCATCTCAATAAAATAAAATAAAATACACACATACATACATACATAAAAATTAAAAAATAGGCCGGGCACGGTGGCTCAAGCCTGTAATCCCAGCACTTTGGGAGGCCGAGACGGGCGGATCACGAGGTCAGGAGATCGAGACCATCCTGGCTAACATGGTGAAACCCCATCTCTACTAAAAAAATACAAAAACTAGCTGGGCGAGGTGGCGGGCGCCTGTAGTCTCAGCTACTCGGGAGGCTGAGGCAGGAGAATGGCGTAAACCCGGGAGGCGGAGCTTGCAGTGAGCTGAGATCCGGCCACTGCACTCCAGTCCGGGCGACAGAGCAAGACTCCACCTCAAAAAAAAAAAAAAAAATGAAAAATGCACTGCCCTTTGACCTGGTAATTCAACTTTCGGGAATCTCTCCTAAACATCCTCCTGCATATATGTAAATTAGCATATGTTATTGATTACTGCATTTATTTGTAATAGCAAAAGACTCGAAACAACTCAAATGTCCATCAGTAAGTGGTTAAAGCTACTTGGTGGGGCTGAGGTGGGAGGATCGCGTGAGCCCAGGGGGTTGAGGCTGCAGTGAGCCATGATAGAACCACTGCACTCCAGTTGTGTGTGCAGAATGAGACGCTGTCTCAAAAATATATATATATACTGATAAGAGACTGGTTAAATAACAATGGAATGCTGGGTGCGGTGGCTCACGCCTGGATTCCCAGCACTTTGGGAGGCCGAGGCAGGTGGATCACTGGAGGTCAGGAGTTTGAGACCAGCCTGGCCAACATGGTGAAACCCTGTCTCTACCAAAAATACAAAAATCAGCTGGGAGTGGTTGCGCACGCCTGTAATCCCAGCTACTAGAGAGGCTGAGGCTGGAGAATTGCTTGAACCCGGGAGGCAGAGGTTGCAGTGAGCCGAGATCACGCCACTGCACTCCAGCCTGGGTGACAAAGTGAGACTCTATCTCAAAAAAATAAGTAAATAAATAACACTGGAATACTATCCAGCAATGAAAATGGACCATAGCGACATGTAATAACGTGGTGGGGAAAAGAAGAAAGACCCAAAAGGATATTTACATTGTGATTCTTTTAATATAAAGATTAAAACCCATTAAAAGAAATACTGAACTATAAGGGATACTTATAAAGAAAAGCAAGAGGCCGGGTGCGTTGGCTCACGCCTGTAATCCCAGCACTTTGGGTGGCTGAGGCGGGCAGATCATGAGGTCAGGAGTTTGAGACCTGACCAACATGGTGAAACCCTGTCTCTACTAAAGATACAAACAATTAGCCGGGTGTGGTGGCACACAGCTGTAATGCCAGCTACATGGGAGGGTGAGGCAGGAGAATCGCTTGAACTTGGGAGGCAGAGGTTGCAGTGAGCCAAGATCGTGCCATTGCACTCCAGCCTGGGCAGCAGGGTGAGACTCTGTCTGACAAAAAAAGAAGAAAAGAAAAGGAAAGAGAAAAGAAAGAAAAGAAAAAAAAGAAAATAAAAGAAAGAAAAGAAAAGAAAAAAAGAAAAGAAAAGGAAAGAAGCAAGTTGAAAATTCCCGAGAAAGTTAGGACAGTGTTACTTCTAGAGGGAAGTAAGGGACATTTGGGGATTCTTCTGGGGTTCTGGCAACGTTTTTTTGTTTTTGTTTTTGTTTTTGAGACAGAGTATCGCTCTGTAGCCCAGGCTAGAGTGCAGTGGCGCGATCTAGGCTTACTGCAGGCTCCGCCTCCCGGGTTCATGCCATTCTCCTGCCTCAGCCTCCCGAGTATATGGGACTACAGGCACTGCCACCACGCCCAGCTAATTTATTTTTGTATTTTTAGTAGAGATGGGGTTTCATGGTGTTAGCCAGGATGGTCTCGATCTCCTGACTTTGTGATCCGCCTGCCTCGGCCTCCCAAAGTGCTGGGATTACAGGCGTGAGCCACAGTGCCTGGCTGCTTTATAATTATTCTTTAAACTGCACATAAATATTATTTACTCTTCTAAATGAACAATGTCTCTCATGACTTAAAAATATCCTAGTACATCCAAATAGTGGAATACTATACGGCCATTCAGTCAACAATAATTTATAGTATATTTAAAAATAACTAAAAGAGTATAATTGGAATGTTGGTAACATAAGGAAATGCTTGAGGTGGTGGATACCCCATTTACTGATGTGATTATTACATAATTTATGCCTGTATCAAAATATCTCATGTACCCCATAAATAAACACACCTACTATGTACCCACAAAAACTGAAAATGCAAAAATCTCAAAAGGACAAGACAGTTCTGCATGGCTGTGACACGGACACTGGGGAAAAAAACAAGGGAGCTACAATATGTTTAGTGTGCCCCCCTCCGTGGAAAAATTTTAAAAATATATCTGCTACATGCTGTGTAGACGATTTCTAGACCAAAACCCAAGTTCAGGTAACAGGTGGGCTAGCTAGTCTGTGGAAGGGGAGCTGGGCAGTGGTTTACCTTTTTTTACCTTTTGAATTTTGTACCATGTGCACATGTTATCTGTTCAAAAAATAAAATAATTAAAAATGATTTTTGTTTTTGTTTTTGTTTTTCAGTCCCTAGAGCTTCCAAGATTTTTGGTTTCAAACCAGTTTCCTGCTGACCAGAATGAAATGGAGCCACATTCCAGCACAATGCACCTGCTGACCTCCTGCAAATCAGGGACCTTCTCCGCCCCTCTTTTGTTCCGCTGCAGAAGGGGGAAACTGGGAATGTGCTGTTCTGGGGTCCCGCCACCTCCAGCCAGCCACTGTCCCCGTCTTCCCAAAACCTCCTCGTTGTCCCTCCTCTGTCCTCCTCCTCCATCCTCCCTCGCCCTGCTCTCCTCCTTTTTGCCTGAGGTTCACGCTGCCTCCTCACCTCTTGTCCAGTTTCTCCCTTCTCTCTGCTCCCTCCTTTTATCTTGCTATTTTGCTTCTCTTTCCTTTCCTCTCTTTTCCCCCCTCCCCTTCCTGCCTGCTCCCTGCCTCATCTTCTCAGTCTCTCCGTTCTTCCTCTAGCTTCCTTCCCTCTCCAGAAGACCCAGCCCTTCCTAGAGCCCCCGAAGCCAGGGTTCATGCCCCAGCTCTCTACCCGCACATGCTATGCAACCCTGGGCCAGTCACTCGTCTCTCGGGCCTCAGTTGAATGGATGGCTGTCTTGGTGATGTGAGATCATAGGGTGGAAGCACCCAGCATGGTGCCAGGCACTCAAAACTTTTTTTCTTTTCCTTTTTAAGGAACTACTAACTGTGAGGCTGTGGATTACCAAACCCTTCCTGTTCTTGGAATCTGGGTCCTACTATTCCCAAGAATTTCAATTACCACGGGTCCCTGGGGATGTAAGGGGATGAGGCTTCTGGTGTCCTTGGGGAGGGGGAGGAGGGGGAAGAGGAGCTGGGAGGACACTCTAGCATTGTCCCAGAGGGCAGAGGACATTCTGCCTATTTCCAGAGGTTATTGACTCTGGATCTCTTTTATGGACTTCCTCACCCAGGCCCCTTGAGCTTGGCCATACTTGATGCAATGGGACATCTTCCTTCTTCTGGAGCCTCTTGAATCTTAGGCCTTGGGGACACGTAGCCTACCTGGTTTCTTGGCTGCACCCACGGAGGAGAGCCCCATACTCCCTACTTAAAACCAGCAAAGGCTCCACAGCCATCCCTGTACATGACTCAGGCTCCTTGGCTTGGCACTCAAGGCCCTTTGCCTTCCTGTCCTGCTTTGCTTCCAGCTGCGAGGACGGTGACTCCCTGTTTTTCTGTTCTTTTCCTTTGCTTAAGTTGATTCTCAGCCAGACATGCCTTCCCTTCACATGCTTCCCTAAGCCATCCTATCTGGGACGCTGACCCCATCAATCGTTCCCAAATGCACCTTTGAGACCGAGTGTACCTGGCACCTCTCCTCTTGCCCCACTATCTGCTCACATGATCCTCTGCAGGCCTGTAAGTGGCTGGAGGCTCCGAGTATGCCTCATTCATGTCTGTCCCCTTTACTAGGCCCGGACCTATAATCCCAACATTTGGGAAGGCTGAGGCAGGCAGATTGCTTGAGCCCAGGAGTTCAAGATCAGTCTGGGCAACATGGTGAAACCCTATCTCTACAAAAAATACAGAAAATTAGACGAGACTACAGGTGGCACACACCCGTAGTCCCAGCCACTCTGGAGGCTGGGGCAGGAGGATCGCTTGAGCCCGGGAGGTCCAGGCTGCAGTGGGCCGAGATCATGCCATTGCACTCCAGCCTCAGTGATAAAGCAACATTCTGTCTCAAAAGAAAAAGAACTGGCTGGGCATGGTGGCTCACATCTGTAATCCCAGCACTTTGGGAGACCAAGGCAGGTGGATCACCTGAGATCAGGAGTTTGAGACTAGCCTGGCCAACATGATGAAACTCCTCCTCTACTAAAAATACAATAATTAGCTGGGCATGATGGCGGGCACCTGTAATCCCACATACTCGGGAGGCTGAGGCAGGAGAATCACTTGAACCTGGGAGGCGAAGTGAGCCAAGATTGTGCCACTGCACTCCAGCCTGGGTGACAAGAGCGAAACTCAGTCTCAAAAGAACAAGAAAAAGAGAAAAGAAGAAAGAAAAAGAACTATCATTTGATCCAGCAATCTCACTGAGTATCTAACCAAAGGAAAATAAATCACTATATCAAAAAGATACTGCATTTGTATGTTTATCATAGCACTATTCATAATAGCAAAGATACAGAATCAACCTAAGTGTCCATCAATGGATGATTGAAAAAATAAAATGTTATATTGTATACACACACACACACTGAAATACTATTCAGCCATAAAAAAGAACGAAATTATATCTTTGCAGCAACATGGATGGAATTGGAGGCCATTATCGTAAGTGAAACAACTCAGAAACAGAAAGTCAAATACTGCCTGTTCTCATGTATAAGTAGGAGCTAAATAATGTGTACACATGGACATAGACTGTGGAATGACAGACACTGGAGGTTTGCAAGGGTGGGGGAGTGAGGAGGCATGGTGAGGGATGAGAAATTACTTAAAGGGCACAATGTACATTATTCCGGTGATGGATAAACTGAAAGCCCAGACTTCTCCATTATGCAGTCTATCCATGGAACAAAATTGCACTTGTACCCCTTACATTTATACAAAAAAGTGATTAAATGAGTGAATGAATAAATAAGCATATAAACAAACCAAAGCAAGATGATAACACACACATGAATGAATGAATGAATGAATGAACACATCAAGCAGGGCCTAGATCTTGTGGAGTGGATAACTTTACACACCCCACAGCTGGGGGTTGGCCTTCTTGATGGGGAAGTGGGAACGAGGATGGAACTGATGCCAAGCCAGTCTGTCCCTCCCCTCATTTTGGGGAGAGGCCTTGGTCAGGTTCCTAGGGAGCCCTGAGGACCTGTGGCCTGGAGCCTTTGGAGAGTCCCAAGTGCAGATACAAAAAGTCAGTGAAGGTGGAAGTCAAGCAGATCTAATGGTGAGCCCAAAGCTGTGGAATTCTGGTGTTTGCTGCTAACGAAAAAACACTTGAGGCCTGGGAATCCACTGGCAAGAAGGCAGGCCTGTCTTAGTGGAGTGAAAATTTAAAGCAAGGGGCTAGATTATACAGGGGAGGACACTGAATGCTCAAAAGTTCCTTCCCATCAGAGAGGACTCACCAGAGATCACTGGGACACACAAAAAAACCACCTCTACTCATCCCTCAACCCTCCAGAAACGATCAGGAGCTCTCTGAAGGCAGGGGTCTTGTATAATACTTTTTTGTTTTCCTAGAGCTCAGCTTAGAGCCTGGAACTCAACATTGAGAAGATGCATGGATGGATGGATAAGTGGATAGACAGATAGATGAATGAGTAGATGGATGGATAGGTGGATGAATTAATAGATTAATGGGTAGATGGGTGGATTGGTGGATGGGTAGATTAGTGAACTGGTAGATGTGTGGATGAGTGGATGGATAGATGGATGGATGGATGGATAGATAAGTGGATGGGTGTATTGGTGGATGGCTGGATGGATGACTGGATGGATAGGTGAATGAGTGGATGGGTGAATGGGTAGATGGCTGCATTGGTGGATGGGCAGATGAGTAAATGGGTAGATGGGTAGATGGGTAGATCGGTGGATGAATGGATGGATGGATGGATGAATGGATGGATGGATGGATGAGTGATGGGTGATAGGTGAAGGATGGATAGGTGGATGAATAGATGGGTGGAATGGTAGGTGGGTGGATTGGTAGATGGGTGGATGAGTGGACTGGTGGATGGATGGATGGATAGATGGATGAATGAAGGGATAGGTGGATGATGGATGGGTTGATGGACAGATGGGTGGATGGGTAGATGGGTGGATGAGTGAATGCGTGGATGGATGGATAGGTGGATGAATGGATGAGCAGGTTCATAGATGGATAAACAGATGGAATTGTGGACTGATGGATTGATAGTAGGTGGATGGGCTGATTAATGGACATATAGATGGCTAGATAGACAAGTAGATAAGCAGATGGGTGGGTGGATGAATTGATTGACAGATGAATGAACAAATACAAAGACAGTTGGATAAATGGACAAATAAGTGAATGCATGGTGGGCTTGATGAATGGATAGCTGGATGGACAAATAGACAGACAAATAGATGCACGGGAAAACAGATGAATGGTGGATAGGCAAGAAAGGTTTGTAAACTAGGAAGGTTAGATTCATATTCAGGGATTGGCAAGAAACTGAGAAACCTGGGCTGGAAACAGAGCCGTAGGGATTTGAATGTGGTACTCAAGAAGCTGGGAGGGAAGGGTATAAGAACCCAGGACCAGCCAGGCGTGGTGGCTCAAGCCTGTAATCCCAGCACTTTGGGAGGCCGAGACGGGCGGATCACGAGGTCAGGAGATCGAGACCATCCTGGCTAACACGGTGAAACCCTGTCTCTACTAAAAAAAAATATACAAAAAACTAGCCGGGCGAGGTGGCGGGCACCTGTAGTCCCAACTACTCGGGAGGCTGAGGCAGGAGAATGGCGTAAACCCGGGAGGCGGAGCTTGCAGTGAGCTGAGATCTGGCCACTGCACTCCAGCCTGGGCGACAGAGTGAGACTCCGTCTCAAAAATAAAAGGAAAAAAGAACCCAAGACCCTCTTCTGGTGGAAGAGAAGCCCATGTGAATAGACTCAGAGGGAAGGGAGAAAGGAAGAAAGCAGTACTATGCTGAAGACCCTACCCCTGAACCCAGCCTCAGCCTAGGGACAGCCTAGGCAGTGGGGGTGCAGGGCCACAGGAAGAGGCAGGCCTGATAGCCTGCTAGATCAGAGCCCTCACCTAGCAAGGCTGACCCCAGAAAGTGGAGGTCCCAAGAGGCCACCCCTTCCAGCTCTGACCCCAATGAGGTGACTGTTGGCTACATAGGGATCTCAAAAGAAGCAGGCATTTGTTGGGTTAGAGCAAAAGCCTCCCAGTGGTGTGGCGGAGCTACACGTTCTCCCTCCCATCCTCCCTCCCCAGCTTAGCCCCCAAAGTCATCCCTCTCAGTCCCAGCTTCCTCTGGGTAGGGGGCCTGGACCCCATGGCTTCCCAGGCCAGCCCTTTGAGCACCACCTGCCCCAGCCGGCCAGAGACTTCCTGTATGTAGCGCAAGAGATTTATGCAAACGGGTTGGGGCGGTGATGTCACCCCAAGGGGACTATCTCCCAGCGGCAGGCCCTTCGATAAAATCAGGAACTTGTGCTGGCCCTGCAATGTCAAGGGAGGGGGCTCACGCAGGGCTCCTGTAGCTCAGGGGGCAGGCCTGAGCCCTGCACCCGCCCCACGACCGTCCAGCCCCCGACGGGGCACCCCATCCTGAGGGGCTCTGCATTGGCCCCCACCGAGGCAGGGGATCTGACCGACTCGGAGCTCGGCTGGATGTTACAGGCGTGCAAAATGGAAGGGTTTCCCCTCGTCCCCCCTGTGAGTACCGGGACTCCTCCACCAGCCCAACCCGTGGCCCTCGGACGCCTGCCTGCCTGCCCATGAACCCGCCAGCCCACCCGCTGCCCTCCTGGCTTGCTATCAGTGGGAAGTCACGGTTTCCTCCCTGGAACTCCTGGCCTGAGACCCAGCGAGGGGGCCATTGGCTTCCTCGGAGCATGCCCTGGCGGGCTGAGGCTGGGCCCACGGTGGGGCTGTGATCGGTGGGGCCTGAACAGTTATTTATAGATAGGGCTCGGGTGGCAGGCGGAGGCTGGGGCTCCTGGGGAGGGTGCTGGGCTGAGGATGGTGAGGGCGGTGGTAGAGAGGTAGAAGAGAGTGGGGGAACTGGCTTGGAGGAGGCCGATCCCCTGGACAGGAAGGGGCTGAAGGCAGGAGGCAACAGGCAGAAGCCTTGGCCCATGGCCTTGGGGCTCCTGGACACCAAGGCTGATGGAACTCTGGGTCCCCAACACCCAGTCTGGGGCCTGGCACAGAGGACATGATTGCTGACCAAAGGGTCGGGGCCGTGGGCCCACAGGAGGACCCACAGGAGACAGGGGCCGGTGCTGGAAAGGAGCCAGGAGCGGAGCTGAGACAGTGCAGTTGAGGCTGGCCCCAGGGCTGGACTTCAGGGAGAGGCACGGCAGGGGACAGGGCTGGGACAAGGTCGGGACTGAGATTGGGGCTGGGTGGGACCTGGGGTGAGCATGTGACAAGTTTGAATGGGGGCTGAGGCTGGGACAAGGACAGGGACTGGATCTTGGGGGTGAAGAAGCAGGAACCTCAGGGAACCCTGAGAAGAGAAGCAGATCGCCAGTGCTCCTCACTCTCAGTGACAGTTGCAGCCTGAGGCAGGTATCAGACCAGGGTCCCTCTGAGAGGACCC
This sequence comes from Piliocolobus tephrosceles, assembly GCF_002776525.5. Taxonomy (NCBI): domain Eukaryota; kingdom Metazoa; phylum Chordata; class Mammalia; order Primates; family Cercopithecidae; genus Piliocolobus; species Piliocolobus tephrosceles. Next base: position 17,305,277 of record NC_045446.1, read on the forward strand.
TTCTCCCTTTTCCCACCCCATGACCTCTCAGGAGTAGGGAGGCTTGAGGGGAGCCGGGAAGGGCTTGGCAGGATGTCCTCCTGACTCCACTTTCCTGGCCTAGAGGCAGCTCCCTTCCCCCACCGTGCCCCAGCTCAGAGCCACCCCAGGAGGCTGGGAGTCACCCCAGGCCTGACATCACACCAATCCGACCAGAGCCAGGCTGACATCCTGCAGCGAGGCTGCACTACCTGGAAACCCACGGGGGCAGGCTCAGTGCTGGGCTCCTGGCCTCCTCACTTGGCCAGACGCAGGCAGGACCGGGCAGGACCAGCCAGCCCGCTGTGGCATCCACACCCTGACACCCGTTCCCACCTGGGACCACGAAGGGGGCGGCGCAGGCAGAGGGTGTCTCAGGAAGAGCCAATTCTGCCTCAAGAAAGCCATAGGCCCACCGTCTCTGACCCCTGACCTCTCAATCCTGAACTCCAGGTGGAGCTGAACGGGTGGCAGAGCCTAGGGCCTAGGGCTGTCCCTAGGCCCCCCAGCCCTCTCTGCAAGCTCCAGGGTCACTCTGAGTGTCTCCTGGTAGGGTGGGCTCCCAAGGCAGCCCCAGTCCCCCAGGCCCAGCCCCGAGGGCCACAGTGACTGTTGTGCAATCCTGGGCCACACACTGTGGGGGTGGGGAGGGCTGACGACTGTTGGGAAGGCTCCTGGGTGTGCACGGCCCTGTGTCTGTGCCAGTAGGGGGAGGAGGACAGGGAGGAGGGAGGAAGGGAGGAGGAAGAGGAGGAGGAAAGGAGGAGGACAGGGAGGAGGGGGAGGAGGGGGAGGAAAAGGAGACAGGGTGCGGGTGGTGGTGAGGAGGGAAGGAGGAGGTTAGGGAGGACTCAGGAGGGAGAGTGAGGGGATCAAGGCCCTCCATGCGCTCGGCCCCTGAGCCTGCCCGGGTGACCCCTGCACCAACCATCAGTGTGGACGGTCACTGTGGTGCCGGTCCTGCCCAGGCTGTGTGAGAGGCACAGGCTGTGAGTGCGGCTGGGCAGGCGAGTGTGTGCGGTGCAGGCGAGTGTGCAGGTGGAATGTGAGTGGCTCTGGGGCTGTGAGTGTGCACGTTGATGGCTGGAACGTGGTGTCACGCGAGTGTCAATCAAGGAGACTGCATGTGCGCATGAGCTGAGTGTACAGTATCTCTGTGAGGTGGGTGGCCTCTGAGTGGCTGTGAAGATGTGTGTGAGGGGGACAGTGTGCAGGCGCCTGCATGGGGGTGGGCGGGGGCTATGAGAGTGAGTCCACATGTGGGATTATGAGTGTGAGGGTGTCACAGGGATCGTGTGGACATGCACATCAGTGTGACCAGGAGAGGGCTATGGGATGAGGATGGGGGCGCCCAGGCGTGAGTGTGGGTGTGAGCATGGGGTGGCTATGGGGAGTAGCCCAGCAGACGGGGACCCTGGTCCTCTTCTGACCTCTGACCCCCAAGGTCCCTGTCACCCCTTTTCAGGCCTCCCGGGTCCCCTGCCCCACTCTCTGTCCCAATTCTAGGCAGAGGGAGGGCTGTAGGCCCAACGCAGTCATTGAGCCAAGGAAAGCGGTGGGGACCCAGCATGCGGGGGTGCTGCAGGCCTGGTTGGGGTCCCCCCACGGTACAGGCCCTGACGTCTCCTCTCTCAGCAGCCATCGGAAGACCTGGTGCCCTATGACACGGACCTGTACCAACGCCAAACGCACGAGTATTACCCCTATCTCAGCAGTGATGGGGAGAGCCACAGCGGTGAGTACGGGTCCTGCCACGCCCCCACTCCCCGGCCCAGCCTGGGCTCCTGGGGTCTGGAGAGAGAAAAAGAAGAAACGATTCCCAGGACTTCGTTGGAATTCTGAGAATCAGATCCAGTTTGCTCTCAGGGGAAGTGAACTGCGGCATCTTTGCTGCACCCCCGCACCTGAACCTCCATTATGGAGCCTCTGCAGTGGGTCAAGGCGCAGGGTTCATTTCTTGCATGATTATCTGCTGGTTCTGTCCTCGTAGTCTTTTTTATAAACAAGGAAACCGGCTTAGGGTGCTAGGAGACTTGCACAAGGTCACACGGCTGCTGGGTGGAACCCAGGTCTGTCCGCTCCAGGTCCTGTGCTTTGTCTTCTGCCCCTGTCTAACTACCCACCTCCTCCTCTTTGTTCTCGTCACTCTCTTCGTCCCAAACTCCCCGCCGGCACATCCACACTCCCTGCCACGTGTGGTTGGCAGCGTTTCCTAACCGCGGCACTGCTGACTTTTGGGTGGGATGATTCTGGGGTGGGCTGTCCCGGGCACCATAGGAAGCTTAGTGGCATCCTTGCTTTTACCTACCACATGCCAGGGGCATGGCCAATCATGACAACCAAAAATGTCTCCACCCATTGGCAGATCCCCCCGGGAGGCAAAATCACCCCTAAGTGGGAACTGCTGGACCAAAGGAAACCCTATGGGGACCTCTTGTTCGGCCGAGGCCGAGGCCCCCAGTTTGCTGAGGTGGGAGGAAGAGGCCTGGGCCAGGGGGTCCTTCTGTCTGTCCAGTCCTTCTGGGTCTGACTGTTCACCCCCAGCCCAGCCTCCATCCTGGAGCAAATTCAGGGGATGGGAGAGAGGCATTAGGTGCCTGGGACCTGAGCAGGGGGCTGTGGGAGGTTGCCCGAAGTGGATCTTGGCTTATTGATGTGGACATCCCTGACCCAAAGTGAGGCGGCCCAGTCAGTGAGGGAGTCGTCACTGGGGGATTCCTCAGGGCATCTGGGACCCGGGCAGACCAGCAACTGGGGTGTCTGCACCTCAGAGGGCAGAGGCCCACAGCCTAGGAAGGTGTCACTCGTGGCCAGTCATGCCTGTAGCTCCATTCTGCAGATACACCTGTGGCAGTCTCAACCTGCTGGGCCCAGCTAGGGATCCACATGTGCCTGGTTCACACTTAGGGCCCAGGATTCATCCGGAACTCAGACTGGAAGCCACATCCTGGGGGTAGGCAGATATGCCTCCAGACCACAGCTGGGAACGCACAGGCATCTTTTAGAATCTTTCAGGTCTAGAAAGCCTTTAAAATAGCCTTTTTAATTCCTTCAAGCTTATTTGTAATTATATAAAAAACACATCCTCTCGGTGGAAAACCCAGGCAATGTAGAGAGAAGTCCCCTCCTCCAACTCCATCCCCAGCTCTCCCTACCAGGGTGGAGAGCCGGGTCTGGGGCACTCACAGACCGTGCACCCACCTTCCCAAGTGGTTCCAGGACTCCAGGAGCTCCCGCTGGGCCCCAGGAAGGCGCCCCCTGGTGGCTCAGGTCCCCACAAACACTGCTGCCGGGCCTCCTCCATCAAGGATGCATTCTCCCTGGCCCCATTCCCTCTTCAGTTCACTGGGCTTGGGTGCATTTCCTTTGGGCTTTTTGCAGACTCAGTTTTCCTTCCTGTAATATGAGGGCGCTGCCCACATAGCTGGAAACCAGTGAGCCTGGGGCTGGGCCTGATGGAGTGAGCGCTTTAGAGAAATCATGTGTTTTCCTGGTTCAGGGCCCAAGCAGGTTCCTTATATCTGGGGTGGGGCTCTAGGAATGACTCCTGATTGGATGCCTGAGCACCCCGTTTTGGTCATGAGTCTCCAATTCCTCCAGAAACTCCACCAGTGTTCCCAGGTGTCCTCGGCCCTGGCCCTGTCCCACTGTTAATCATTGCCAATCAGGGCATTTGGGCTGTCCCTTTCTTTTTTTTTTTTTGAGACAGTCTTGCTCTGTTGCCCAGGCTGGAGTGCAGTGGCCCCATCTTGGCTCACTGCAACCTCTGCCTCCTGGGTGCAAGCAATTCTCTTGCCTCAATGTCTCAAGTAGCTAGGATTACAAGCGTGCACTACCTGGCTAATTTTTGTATTTTTAGTAGAGACAAGGTTTCACCATGTTGGCCAGGCTGCTCTCAAACTCCTGACCTCAAGTGATCCACTTGCCTCGGCCTCCCAAAGTGCTGGGATTACAGGTGTGAACCACCGTGCCTGGCCGGCCCCCTTTTGTTTTTGTGATGGAGTCTTGTATTGTTGCCCGGGCTGGTGTGCAGTGTCATGATCTTGGTTCACTGCAACCTCTGCCTCCTGGATTCAAGCGATCCTCCTGCCTCAGCCTCCCACGTAGTAGGATTACAGGCGCCTTCCACCACGCCCAGCTAATTTTTTGTATTTTTAGTAGAGACAGGTTTCACAATGTTGGCCAGGCTGGTCTTGAACTCCTGACCTGGTGATCCACCTGCCTCGGCCTCCCAAAGTGCTGGGATTACAAGTGTGAGCCACCGCGCCCAGCCAGGCTGTCCCTTTCTATACCCGCTGGAAGGTATTGTCTGAAGACTCAACCATAGAGACCCCCACACACTTCCGTCAATTCCTGCACGTCCTCTTTGTCCACATTTTTAGGTACCAAAGCTTAGTGTAAAAGCTTTGGCCCAGCCCTGACTCCATCACTCACCAGCTGTGAAAACTTGGGGCAAGTAACATAGCCTCTCTGAGCCCCTGTTTCCCCATTTATAAAACTGAGAGCATGAAAATACTTACCTCCTAGAGCTGTGATTCGATTCAGCGAGGTAAGGCATGTAATCAATGAGGTAAGGTAATGTGCAGAGGACAAGGCCTGTGCTAGCTTCACTGCATCCACCAAGGCAGGAGGGACTAAGCAGCTGGGGAGTAGAAGCACAGAGGGCTATGTGAGAGACCAACTGGGTTATTTTCTACTGACCCAGGGGGCAGCCAATCTGCCACCCACCCCCACATCCATGCACTCACCTTCCCATCCACCCACCTACTCGTCCATCCTGCCAGCCACTTCCCATCTGATCCACTTTTCCTCCCTATTCCATCCGTTAAATAGTCTCTGAGTATATGCCACGTACCAGATACTGCTGTAGGCTCTGGGGAGTCCATGATGAGCACCCAGACACGGCCACTGCTCTCACAGAGCTCACCCTCCAGTGAGGGGATGGGGACATAAAGAATCAGACAAACAGGCTGGGCGCGGTGGGTCATGCCTGTAATGCTAGCATTTTGGGTGGCCGAGGTGGGTGGATTACGAGGTCAAGAGATCGAGACTATCCTGGGTAACATGGTGAAACCCCATCTCTACTAAAAATACAGGCGGTGGTGCCCGCCTGTACTCCCAGCTACTCAGGAGGCTGAGGCAGGAGAATCGCTTGAACCCAGGAGGCAGAGGTTGCAGTGAGCCGAGATCGCACCACTGAACTCCAGCCTGGTGACAGACAAAGCGAGACTCCAGCTCAAAAACAAAAACAAAAAAAAGAATCAGACAAACAGACCGTTTTCCACAGATGTAATGCGGATTGTCTACATGGGGGGCTGCTTTCATGAAAGTGGTCAGGGAAGGCCTTTGAGGTGGCAGCTGAGCTAAGAGAAGGAACTCGTAATTCACATGTGACCGTAGGTAGGGGAGAGGTATCCAAGGTCAATGCAAGAGAAAGTGCAAAAGCAGAAAGGACCCTGACAGAGGACGAGAGAGGCCAGTGAGCACAGGGCAGGGGACAGAAAGGGAAGCCAAAGGAGTCAGCGGCTCATGCAGGGCTCGAAGGCCATGGCAGGCGTTTGTATTTTATCATACACACAATGGGAAGCCACTTGAGAGTTCTGAGCTGGGAAATGACATGATCATGATCTGAGTAACCTTCTGTGTATGTGTGTGTGGTGAAAATTTAAATACATTTACAATTTTTTTTTTTGAGCTGGAATTTCGCTCTTGTTGCCCAGGCTGGAGTGCAGTGGTGCGATCTTGGCTCATTGCAACCTCTGGCTCCCAGGTTCAAGCAATTCTCCTGCCTCAGCCTCCTGAGTAGCTGGGATTACAGGTGTGCACACCATACCAAGCTAATTTTGTATTTTTTTTAGTAGAGACAGTGTTTCACCATATTGGCCAGGCTGGTCTCGAACTCCTGACCTCAGGTGATCCTTCTACCTTGGCTTCCCAAAGTGCTGGATTACAGGCATGAGCCACCATGCTTGGCCTTTTTTTTTTTTTGAGATAGAGTCTCACCTTCATCTCAGCCTTCCGATTCACTGGGACTACAGGGGCCTGCCACCATGCTCAGCTATTTTTTGTATCTTTTGTAGAGATGGGGTTTCGCCATGTTCCCCAGGCTGGTCTCGAACCTAGGCTCAAGCGATCCACCCACCTTGGCCTCCCAAAGTGCTAGGATTAGGATTACACGTGTGAGCCACTGCGCCTGGGCAAAATCTTCTAATTTTTATTTTTACATATTTTGGGGGTTTTATTTTTTGAGATGGAGTCTCGCTCTGTCACCCAGGCTGGAGCGCAGTGACCCAATCTCGGCTCACCGCAACTTCTGCCTCCTGGGTTCAAGTTATTCTCCTGGCTGGGCACTGTAGCTCACACCTGTAATCCCAGCACTTTGGAAGGCCGAGGCGGGCAGATCACGAGGTCAGGAGATCGAGACCATCCTGGCTAACACAGTGAAACCCCATCTCTACAAAAAAAATTAGCCGGGCTTGGTGGCAGGTGCCTGTAGTCCCAGCTACTCGGGAGGCTGAGGCAGGAGAATGGTGTGAACCCGGGAGGCGGAGGTTGCAGTGAACTGAGATCGTGCCACTGCACTCCAGCCCTGGTGACAGAGCGAGACTCCATCTCAAAAAAAAAAAAAAAGGCTATTCTCCTGCCTCAGCCTCCCGAGTACCTGGGACTAGAGGCACATGCCAACACTCCTGGCTAATTTTTGTATTTTATTTTTTGAGACAGGGTTTCACTCTCTTACCTAGGCTGGAGTGCAGTGAAACGATTTTGGCTCACCACAACCTCCGCTCCTGGGTTCAAGCAATTCTCCTGCCTCAGTCTTCTGAGTAGCTGGGATTATAGGTGCCCGCCACCACAGCTGGCTAATTTTTGTATTTTTAGTAGATACGGGGTTTTGCCATGCTGGCCAGGTTGGTCGAACTCCTGATCTCAGGTGATCCACCCGCCTCAGCCTCCCAAAGTGTTGGAATTACAGGCATGAGCCACCGCGCCTGGCTGAGACACTGTCTTTAAAAAAAAAAAAAAAAAAAAAAAAAAGGCTGGGCACAGTGGCTCACACCTGTAATCCCAGCACTTTGAGATGCTGAGACAGGTGGATCACTTGAGGTCAGGAGTTCAAGACCAGCCCGGCCAACATGGTGAAACCCCATCTCTACTAAAAATAAAAAAATTAGGCCAGGAGCAGTGGCTCATGCCTGTAATCTTAGCATTTTGGAAGGCTGAGGCAGGTGGATCACCTGAGGTCAGGAGTTTGAGACCAACCTGGCCAACATGATGAAACTCTGTCTTTACTAAAAATACAAAAATTAGCCGGGTGTGGTAGCACTTGCCTGTAGTCCCAGCTACTCAGGAGGCTGAGGCACAAGAATCACTCGAACCTGGGAGGCAGAGGTTGCAGTAAGCCAAGATCACACCACCGCACTCCAGCCTGGGCAACAGAGTGAGACTTCATCTCGAAAATTAAAAAAAAAGGCAGGGTCTCACCTTTTCACCCAAGCTGGAGTGCAGTGGTGCAATTGGCTCACTGCAGCCTCTACCTATGGGGTTCAAGCAGTTCTCCTGCCTCAGGCCCCCAAGTAGCTGGGACTACAGGTTTGTGCCACCATGCCTGGCTAATTTTTTCTGTATTTTTTATAGAGATGGGGTTTCACCATGTTGCCCAGGCTGGTCTCGAACTCCTGGGCTCAGGCAATCCTCCCACATCGGCCTCCCAAAGTGCTGAGATTACAAATGTGAGCCACCACGTCCAGCCTAATTTTTAATTATTAAAGTAACAAATACTAACTGCAAAAACTTAAAAAATACAACAGCATATCAAGTAACACATCCTCCTCTTTTCAATGCGATTTCCCACTGACAGAACCTTAATTAATCCTTACAGATGTTTTATTGTGCATATACAATCCTAAGTGTTGTAAGTATATACACATACTCATGTATATTTTATTCATTCAAAAATGGAATTTCATATCATGCCACTCTGCATTTCTCCATGACATATGTAGCATATCACAGATTGATAAAAGCTATTTTTTCCAGTCTTTCGTTTTTCTTTTTTTTTTTTTTTTTTTGAGATGGACTCTCACTCTGTTGCCCAGGCTGGATTGCAGTGGTGAGATCTCAGCTCACTGCAACCTCCACCTCCTGGGTTCAAGCAATTCTCCTGCCTCAGCCTCCTGAGTAGCTGGAACTACAGGCAAATGCCACCACGCCCGGCTAATTTTTTATATTTTTAGTAGAGACGGGTTTTCACCGTGTTAGCCAGGATGGTCTCGATCTCCTGACCTTGCGATCTGCCCGCCTTGGCCTCCCAAAGTGCTGGGATTACAGGCGTGAGTCACCGTGCCCAGCCTCCGGTCTTTCTATTTGAGTGCTATGTAAATGTATAAATGAAGATGTGGAATAGAGACTTAGAGCATTACTTATTGGCAAACATTTATTGAGTGCCTTATTATTATTATTATTATTATACTTATTATTGAATGTCAGGCAGCCTGATTTTTCAAAACAGCTTGATTTTTCAGTTTGAGATATATTTTATTTACTTATACAATCAGAATTCAACTTTAGTCATTCGCAACACACACACACATACACACACAACACACATTCACATTTTCCCACACATCCCCAATTCATTACTGTATATGGTAATATTTGTTAAATCAGTATTTGAATTTTCCATTGTTATGACTGTGTGGCTATTACTCAGCTGAGCCACATGGTATCCTTTCTTCCTTTCTTTACCTGTACTTTCTCATCCCCATATTTCTTTTTCTTTCCTTTTTTTTTTTTTTTTTTTTTTTTATGAGACAGAGTCTTGCTCTGTTGCCCAGGCTGGAGCACAGTGGTGCAATCTCTGCTCACTGCAGCCTCAGCCTCCTGGGTTCAAGCGATTCTCCTGCCTCACCCTCCCGAGTAGCTGGGATTACAGGCACCTGCCACCATGCCCAGCTAATTTTTGTATTTTTAGTAGAGATGGGGTTTCACCATGTTGGCCAGGCTGGTCTTGAACTCCTGACCTAGCGATCCGCCTGCCTCAGCCTCCCAAAGTGCTGGGATTACAGGTATGAGCCATTGCGCCCAGCCTTTTGTTTTTTTTGAGATGGTGTCTCTCTGTGTTGCCCAGGCTGAAGTGCAGTGGTACGATCTTGGCTCACTGTAGCCTCTGTCTCCCGGGTTCCAGTGATATTCCTGCCTCAGCCTCCCGGGTAGCTGGGATTACAGGCGTGTGCCACCATGCCTGGTTAATTTTTATATTTTTAGTAGAGACAGGGTTTCACCATGTTGGCCAGGCTGGTCTCGAACTCCTGACCTCAGGCGATCCGCTGGCCTCAGCCTCCCAAAGTGCTGGGATTACAGGCATGAGCCACTGTGCCCAGGCCTCACCCCCATATTTCTGAGGGGCAATGTAGCAAGGAGATAAGAACCCTTCTTCTGAAACCAGGCTGCTGAAACTCATCCCCCATCTCCTCTATTGCTCTCCGGGGGACCACGGGCAAGATCTCCAACCTCTCTGTGCCTCAACTTCTTCATAACACCACCAACTTCACAGGACTGCTGTAAGGACTGAACGAGCTACTGTATGTCAAGTGCTTAGAACAGGGCCTGGAAATAGCAAATGTTTTGTACAGATTTGTTATCATGGTTGCATCCTAAGAAAGGGTGTGTGGGAGGTGAGGTTTTTGTTGTGGTGATGATGGTTTTGTGTTTTGCCTCATGTCTTTTATTCTATGCTGTCACTTGATTAATCACAGTTTGGCTGTGTATGGAAATCTAGTTTGAAAATAATTTTTTCCCTTAGAAATTTGAAAGCATTTTTCTACTGTCTTCTGGTTACTAGAGTTTTTCCTATGACGTCTGATGCCACTCCATATTCTTTTAAATTTCTTTCATAATTAACCTAGCTGTTTGTTTCATTTGCTTTTTTTTTTTCTTTCTGTCTCTCTCTTTTGTTTTCTTTCTCTGGAAGTTTTTAGTATCTTCTCCCAATGCCTCATGGTTCAACTGAATAAGCTTTTTAAAAGGTCACTCTGGGTGGAGAGCAGATGGAAAGGAGGCGAGAATAGGAGCTGGAAAAAAGAACATTGAGGAAACTATTGAAATAATCCAGAAAAGAGATGGTTGTGACCTGGACAAGGCAACAGAGACAGAAAGAGGGGGACAGATTCAAGATAGATTTTGAAGGGCTCACAGGATTTGCTATTGTTTATTACTCTTTTTGTTTGTTTCTTTGCTGTTTTGAGACAGAGTCTCACTCTGCCACCCAGGCAGGAGTACAGTGGCGTGATCTCAGCTCACTGCAACCTCTGCCTCCTGGGATCAAGTGATTCTTATGCCTCAGCCTCCCGAGTAGCTGGGATTACAGGCATGCACCACCACACCTGGCTAATTTCTTTTGTGTGTATTTTTAGTAGAGACGGGGTTTCAACATGTTGACCAGGCTGGTCTTGAACTCCTGACCTCAGGTGATCCACCCGGCTCAGCCTCCCAAACTGCTGGGATTACAGGAATAAGCCACCGTGCCCAGCCTATTACTTTTTAATTGTGGTAAAATACACGTAACATTAACCACTTTTTTTTTTTCAACTTAACCATTTCTTTACATTTTAAGTGTAGAGTTCTGTGATATTAAATATATTCATGTTATCATCACCATCCATCTCTATAATTCTTTTCAACTTGCAAAACAGAGACTCTGTATTCATTAAACAACAACAACTCATTTTCCCTCCCCCCAGCCTCTGGCAGCTACCAGTCCACTTTCTGTCTCTATGAATTTGACTGTTCTAGGTACCCCACATGAGTGGAATCATACAGTATTTGTTCTTTTATGCCTTCATTTAGCATAATGTTCTCAAGGTTTACCCATTTACCCATGGTGTAGCACGTGTCAGCATTTCCTTCATCTTTTTATTTTATTTTATTTTATTTTTTGAGACAGAGTCTCCCTCTGTTGCCCAGGCTGGAGTGCAGTGACGTGATCTCGACTCACTGCAAGCTCTGCCTCCCAGGTTCACGCCATTCTCCTGCCTCAGCCTCCCCAGTAGCTGGGATTACAGGTGCGTGCCACCACACCTGGCTAATTTTTTTGTATTTTTAGTAGAGACAGGGTTTCACCATCTTGGCCAGGCTGGTCTTGAACTCCTGACCTTGTGATCCACCTGCCTCGGCCTCCCAAAGTGCTGGAATTACAGGCGTGAGCCACCACGCCCGGCCTTCCTTCATCTTTAAGGTTGAATCATATTTCATTGCATGCGTGCACCACATTTTGTGTACCCAGCTGTCCCACACTTGGGGTGCTTCTGCTGTTTGGCTATTGTGAAGAATGCTGCTATGAAGAAGGGTGTGGAAAGACCCTGTTTTCAGTTTTTTTGGATATAGACTCAGAAGTAGGATTGCTAGATCGTATGCTAATTCTATTTTTATTTTTATTTTTTTGAGACGGAATCTCACCCTGTCACCCAGGCTGGAGTGCAGTGGCACGATCTCAACTTACTGCAACCTCTGCCTCCCAGGTTCAAGTGATTCTTCTGTCTCAGAATCCTGAGTAGCTGGGATTACACTGTCCACCACCATGCCTGGGTAATTTTTGTATTTTCAGTACAGACAGGGTTTTACCATGTTGACTAGGCTGGTCTCGAACTTGTGACCTCAGGCAATCTGCCCGTCTCGGCCTCCCAAAGTGCTGGGAATACAGGCGTGAGCCACCGCGCCCGGCCTATTTTTAGTTTTATTAAAAATTAAACAATCAGCCAGGCGTGGCGGTTCACACCGTGGTGGATCACAAGGTCAAGAGATCGAGACCATCCTGGCTAACACAGTGAAACCCCGTCTCTACTAAAAATACAAAAAATTAGCTGGGCTAGGTGGCGGGTGCCTGTAGTCCCAGCTACTCGGGAGGCTGAGGTAGGAGAATGGCGTGAACTCGGCAGGCAGAGCTTACAGTGAAATGAGATTGCCCCACTGCACTCCAGCCTGGGTGAGAGCAAGACTCTGTCTCAAAAAAAATAAATAAATAAATAAAAGAAATTAAACCATCATCTATTTCCCATAGTGGCTGCATCATTTTACATTTGCAACAGTATACAAGTATCCTAATTTTTCTGCACTTTCACCAACACTTGTTATTTTCTTTCTTTTTTCTTTTTTTCTTTTTAACTAGTAGCTATCCTAATGAGTATGCTGGAATTTGCTATCTATGACAGGATTTTTTTTTTTGAGGCAGGGTCTCACTCTTGCCCAGACTGGAGTGCAGTGGTGTGATCTTGGCTCACTGCAACCTCCACCTCCCAGGCTCAAGTGATTCTCCTGCCTTAGCCTCCCAAGTAGCTGAGATTACAGGTGCACACCACCACGCCTGGCTACTTTTTGTATTTCTAGTAGAGATGAGGTTTCACCACGTTGGCCAGGCTGGTCTCAAACTCCTGACCTCAAATGATCCACCCACCTCGGCCTCCCAAAGTGCTGGGATTACAAGCGTGAACCACCATGCCTGGCCTACAATAGGATTGATGAAGAAAAGAGAGTTCCAAAATGTGACTTCTATCCATCCATCCATCCATCCATCCATCCATCCATCCAATTTCCATTCATAGCACTAACCATCTACCCATTCATTAATTTATTCACACACCCATCTAATCATCCACTTAGCCACCTTTCCAACTGTCCTTCCCTCTACCTACCAAGCCCTCCATCTTGCACCAGCCTATCTGTCTAATAGGCAATATGCCAGGCACATTGCTGGATGCTGTGGAATGAATAAAACACAGGTTCTGCAAGATCCATCTTTGTAACAAGGGAAAGAATTAAAACTCTAATAATTAGAATCCAAGGTAGAGAGTAACAAGTGCCATGAAACCTTCAGTTCTCTATTCTCTGAGCCTGTTTCTTTCTTTTTTCTTTTTTGAAACAGTGTTCCACTCTTGTCATCCAGGCTGGAGTGCAATGGTGCGATCTTGGCTCACTGCAACCTCCTACTCCTGGGTTCAAGCGATTCTCCTGACTCAGCCTCCCGAGTAGCTGGGATTACAGGCACCTGCCTCCACGTCCAGCTAATTTTTTTCTACTTTTAGTAGAGACAGGGTTTCACCATGTTGGCCAGGCTGGTCTCGAACTCCTGACGTCAGGTGATCCACCTGCCTCAACCTCTGAGCCTGTTTCTATGTCTGAATAATTTTCAGGAGAGGCTGGGCTTCGGGAGCCCTAGTCTAGTGGTCTATGATCTTCTGAGAAGGTTTTTTTCTTGGCCCCTCCTTTCTTGATTCCTCATCTTTCTTCTCTGTTTTGATCACACTTTTGTTCCCCTGGGAAGAGCCCAGGGCTTCAGGCTGGAGGTTCTGTTCTGAGGAGATAAGGTCAGCTGAATGACACTTAAGGCTTGACATTTTTTGTGGGGTTGTTTTGAATATGATTTTATTTTTATACTCATGACGTACAGGTGTTAGTGACACCAAAAAACTGAGTAAGACTAGGGATGTGTGGGTAGGACTTTGGCCCCAGATTGAGAACTGGTTTAGAGGGAGGAAATGAGAGATGAAGATGAATGGGTCATTTCTGGCTGGCTGGATGATAGCTGGATGGATAATGGTTCCATGATGAATGGATGGATGAAGGATGGGTGGACGATGGCGGGATGATAGATGGATGTAGGTTGGATGAAGAATGACAGGTGATGGGTAATGATGGTGGTCAGGTGGATAAAAGTAGTCATTAAAATCTCTCAGTGTTGGCTGGGCGCAGTGGCTCATGCCTGTAATCCCAGCACTTTGGAAGGCCAAGGCGGGCAGATCACAAGGTCAGGAGTTTGAGACTGGCCTGGCCAACATGGTGAAACCCCATTTCTACTAAAAATACAAAAATTAGTCGGGCGGGGTGGCACGCGCCTGTAGTTCTGGCTACTTGGGAGGCTGAGGCAGAAGAATCACTTGAACCCAGGAGACAGAGGTTGCAGTGAGCCAAAATGGTGCCACTGCACTCCAGTCTGGGCGACAGAGTGAGACTCCATCTCAAAAATACAAAATAAAAAATCTCTCGGCGTCACCACAGGTCTTACTTAAATTTTTCATTAATCATCTTGTTTCTCAGCGGTGGCATGGTGTAGTGGTAAGATTTCAGTTCTTGGGGTCAGATACAGGTGGGTTTGGTTCCTGATTCTATCAATATCTGCTTCAAAGGACTTAACTTCTCTGAGACATAGATTCCTCCTATGCAAAAGATAGATTATACTGTAGTGGCCACTTCCTGAGAGCTGGGGTTAGGATTAAATGAGATAATGTGGATTGAACACTTAGCACAGTGTCTGGTGTATAAAAAATACACTAAAAGCTAACTTTTGTTGATCATTTGATCAAACAGCGATTGAGACCTACTGCGTGTTGGGTGCCTATCGGTCTGTAGAAATGACGGTCCGGAGCCATGTCCAAATGTTATGCAAATGACATTATATTCTTTCTAGGAGCTGAGAATCACGCTAAGGGGGCATGTGGGTGACTCCCGAATGCATGGTCTGGGTGGCCCAGGGACGGGACACAAAGAAATAAAGCAATTTGTTCTGGAAGAGTCATCCAGAAATGAGGTCTGAAGAGCCCAGGAGTGCTGACCTCTGCCCTAGGAAGGATTCCTTGTATTGTGTTCTCACAGAGGGCTCCGTGTTTGGAATAGTTCTGCCTACCAGACAGTATTTATTACATAATTGCCTGAGCACTAAATCATGGGTAAAGGCGAGGTAACCATTGGACCTTCTGAAACCTTAATTGTCATTCGGGAGTCTCTGTTGCAGCCTTCAGGAGACCCCGGGTGGAATTTCAGAGTTTTCGTGAGCACAAAACTTCCTTGGGTGGTTTTAGATGCAGATTCCCAGCTCCCCTTAGTGCTTCTGCTTCAGTGGGTCTCCAGCAGGACCCACATTTACAGGCTTTTCCAGCCTCTCCAAGTGACCAATGAAGGTGAACTGAGACCAGCTTTGGGAAATGTTGGCCGCAGGCTGGGACCACCACAGTGAGGTCATAGGTCTAAAGTGGAGCTAGAACAGGTGGGGGTGGGGAGGAAAACAGAGCAGTCGGGTGCCTCTTACCCTACACCTACGCAGTGCATGCACTCAGGGTGCCTCCAGCCCTGGCGTGGGAGTGGGTTCAGGGATGGGGGTTTGATAGGCGGGATCCATACGGCATTCTACCAGGGCACTCCAACTTGGGCAGGGGAAGGCAAAAATGGGCAGAGCCAGGAGTGAGGCTGAAGCAGGGATCAACAACTGGAGAAGAATCCTCTCACCAAATCCCAGAGCCCCAGGACAGCCTGCGCACTAAAGAGCACAGCAAACTCTCCCACAGCGAGGAGAGTTTCAGGATCTTGTTAGCTCACTGCAAGATGAAAATGCAAATTAAGTTTTGTTTTGTTTTTGCTTCAGGTTTAGATAATTTTGCAGAGGAGAGTCTCAGAGGATTTTTTTTTTTTTTTTTTTTTTTTTTTTTGAGACCGAGTCTTGCTCTGTTGCCCAGGCTGGAGTGCAATGGTGCGATCTCGGCTCACCACAACCTCTGCCTCCCTTGGTTCAAGGGATTCTGCTCCCTCAGCCTCCTGAGTAGCTGGCATTACAGGCACCTGCCATCACGCCCAGTTAATTTTTGTATTTTTGTAGAGACGGGTTTTCGCTATGTTGGCCAGGCTGGTCTGGAACTCCTGACCTCAGGTGATCTGCCCACCTTGGCTTCCCAAAGTGCTTGGATTACAGTAATGAGCCACCACGCCTGGCCTGAGAGGCTTCTTAAGAGGCTAGGATTTGGCTGGGCTTGGTGGCTCATGTCTGTAACAAAACCATTTTGGGAGGCTGAGGTGGGAGGATTACTTGAGCCCAGGAATTGGAGGCAACATAGTGAGATTCCATCTCAATTTAAAAAGAGATTTTTTTTATTTTTGGGGGGATGGAGTCTCACTCTGTCACCCAGGCTGGAGTGCAGTGGTGTGATCTTGGCTCACTGCAACCTCTACCTCCCACGTTCAAGTGATTCTCCTGCCTCAGCCTCTCAAGTAGCTGGGATTACAGGCGCCCACCATCACGCCCGGCTAATTTTTTTATTTTCAGTAGAGAAGGAGTTTCATCATGTTGGCCAGGTTGGTCTCGAACTCCTGACCTCATGTGATCCGCCCACCTCGGCCTCCCAAAGTGCTGGGATTACAGGCATGAGCCACCGCAACTGGCCTAGAAAGACATTTTTATTTTTAAAAAGAGGCAATAATTCATTCATTCATTCATTCAGGAAATGTTTGTCAAGTGTCTACTTAGCACTGGGAATACAGAGGTGAACAAAACCAGTCCCTGCCCTCATGAATGCCATGCTTGGGCTTCAACTGCAGTGATGACATGGTCCCCTGAACTTATTTCTCTGGGCCATTGACTAAGGTGGCCAGGAGCAGGGAGAACAAGAGGAAAGAAACATGTATTAAAAGCATTTGCTCTATGCTCGCTCAAGTGCTAATCCAGGCTCTTTTTTTTTTTTTTTAGTTAAAAAAATTTTTTTGTATACCCCTCCACTACACTCCAGCTTGGGCAACAGAGTGAGACTTCACCCCAGAAAAAAAAAAAAGAGAGAGAGAGACAGCGTGCAGCCTCAAACTCCTGGGCTCAAACGCTCTTCTCGTATCAGCCTCCCAAGTAGCTGGGACTACAGGTGTGTGCCACCATGTCTGGCAAATTTAAAAAAATTTTTTGGGCCGGGCGCAGTGGCTCAAGCCTGTAATCCCAGCACTTTGGGAGGCCGAGATGGGAGGATCACGAGGTCAGGAGATCGAGACCATCCTGGCTAACACGGTGAAACCCCGTCTCTACTAAAAAATACAAAAAACTAGCCGGGCGAGGTGGCGGGCGCCTGTAGTCCCAGCTACTCGGGAGGCTGAGGCAGGAGAATGACGTAAACCCAGGAGGCGGAGCTTGCAGTGAGCTGAGATCCAGCCACTGCACTCCAGCCCGGGCAACAGAGCGAGACTCCGTCTCAAAAAAAAAATTTTTTTTTGTAGAGATAGGGTCTCACTATGTTGCCCAGGCTGGTCTCAAACTCCTGGGCTGAAGTGATCCTCCCTCTCCAGCATCCTGAGTAGCTGAGATTATAGGTGTAACCTCACTCAGTGGGAATCTAGGCTCTTTAGAATGAACTATTATTATTATTAATAATAATGATAATGATGAAGTTAATGTTTATCAAGGTCTGTCTTTGTGCCAAGTTCTAGTCTAAGCACTTTGCAAGCAATAGGTCATTTGCTTCTCGAAACAAGCCTATGAGATGGGTATAACTGTTAGCCCCATTTAAGAGATGAGGACACTGAGTGTTGGAGAAATAGAATGACCTGCCCATTGTCACACAGTGGTAAATGGCAGAGCCAGAACTGGAACCCAGTTCTGCATTTCTCTCCTCTCTGCCATGTGGCTTCCTAAAGGTGGGAGTCTGGGCTGTCTGGACTGTGGGGCCAAATAATTATACATGTAGACAGGGCCTCAGTAACTACCCAGGTGCATTTCTGACTTTTAGACTGAGGAATGAGAGGCTCGGGGAGAAAAAAAGGTCTTGTCCGCAGTCACACTGCAAAACCACCACTGAGCAGGTTTAGAAAGCGAGTACTCTGGGATCCAGTCCAGAAACCAAAATCATCATTGTCTATTAGGGATGTGTGAGTAGGTGTTTGTGTGAGAGAGAAAGAGAGAGGCGAGCAGACACGTGTACAGCTGTGTACACATGTACACACACACACGCACGCATGGCTGGTGGTGGACTTGTCCCAGAGACACAGTCTGGACTTGAAGTCTCATAGGCTCCCTCTTTGGCCCACATGAGACAGCTGATCTTGTCACTTTATTACCACGCTTCATTTTGGACCCTGAATTGTACCCAGGAAATCCCACAGATGTGTGGCAGTTTTTGTTCCTGGAAAATGTGCTCATGCTGAAGATCTTCCCCAGTTCCAAGACAGGGCTTTCAGTGGCATGGGGCTATTCTCTGGACTTGAGTCCACTCCACCGCAGACTCTCAAGGGACCCACAGGGGGTTGGTTTTCCAGGAAAGTCTCAGGTCCCAGGAACTTCACGGGAACACAGGTGCCACTGCCTAAGGTCATGGCTTTGAAGAAGAAGGGCTACCGTGTGCCTGGACAAGTTCTGGTGTGTGAGGAATGTCAGCCCTGTGACTTTGCTGTCACACCTTGGCCATGTGACAAGGCCGTGTGAGTGTGTGTGTGTGTGTGTGTGAGAGAGAGAAACTGTGGGCAGCCAGGGAGCTCAGGAACCCGTGGGAGGTTTCTCTTTTTTTTTTTTTTTTTGAGACAGAGTCTCGCTCTGTCGCCCCAGGCTGGAGTGCAGTGGCGTGATCTCGGCTCACTGCAACCTCCGCCTCCTGGTTCAAGTGATTCTCCTGCCTCAGCCTCCTGAGTAGCTGGGATTACAGGCACCCACCACCATGCCCAGCTAATACTTTGTATTTTAGTAGAGATGGGATTTCACCATGTTGGCCAGGATGGTCTCGATCTCCTGACCTCGCGATCCGCCCATCTCGGCCTCCCAAAGTGCTCGGTTTACAGGCATGAGCCACCGCGCCCAGCCCTGGCCGGGAGATTTTAACAGGATGGGAGGGGAATCAACTTTCCCTGAGGGTCGGCTCTGGTGTGAGGTGTTTTACAAATGTGTACTCATTCATATCCTCCCAATAACTGTGATCCCCATTTTACAGGCAACTCAACTGAGGTTAGAGAGGCCACAAATGTGCATGAGGTCACACAGCAAGTAAACGCCTGAGCCAGGATTAGACGCTCGGTCTGTGTGACTGCACGGGAATCAGGATGGAATTGCTGAGAACACGAGCTTTGCTTCAGCCCTGAGTCCTGGCTCTGACCTGCATGCTTTTGACCTTGGATATGCTATGTAGCCGCTCAAAGCCTAGTGTCCTTATCTATAAAATGCAGTCCTAGAGTAACCATGCAGGTGGCGAGCGTTAAATGAGATGGTTAGGCCCCATATGGCCTGGCAGTATTATTTAATGTTATTACAACCTTTTCCTGCCCTGCCCAACCCTGAGCTCACCCCATACTGCCTGGCTGTCCCTCACAGACCATTACTGGGACTTCCACCCCCACCACGTGCACAGCGAGTTCGAGAGCTTCGCCGAGAACAACTTCACGGAGCTCCAGAGTGTGCAGCCCCCGCAGCTGCAGCAGCTCTACCGCCACATGGAGCTGGAGCAGATGCATGTCCTCGACACCCCCATGGTGCCACCCCATCCCAGTCTTGGCCACCAGGTGCGTGCCACCGCCTGCCCCGTCCCCCAGGAGACTGCCAGGCCTGTGGTGGGGCCCGGGAGCGTCACAGGAAGCTGACACAGGCTCTTACCCAACTCAACTTCCTGCCCCACAGCGCCAACGGCGGCTGGAGCCCCAACGGCTGCCGCCTGACCCCCCGAGTGACCTCGTGACCCCACACCCCTTATCTTGTCTCACCTCGAGTATGGACAGACCCCAGATAATTCTTGCACCTCACCGAGGCTCCCCACCCCAACGCCTTGTTGTGGGCCCTCCTGGGCCTCACTGTCTTCCACCCCCATTCACTAGCCCTCATGGATCCCACACCAAGTCACTGAACATGTCTACCGACCCTGCCTCTCCCCAGTGACCCTTCCTACTGACCCTAATCTGGATCAGTGACCTCTGCTGACCTCTACCACCCCTACTGACCTCCAGGGTCCCTCCACCACTCATCACCCCACCTATCAAACCCCCTTCCAGACCCAATGCACCAGCCCCCAGCACGCCCACTTCTGACCCCAGCCCACTGTAGGCCCACATGACACCTCGGCAGGGAGCAGAACAAGGCACCGCTTCCCCGGTGCCCACAGCCCTAAACCAGGAGGGTCAGCTGGGAGGGCTGGGTGGGCTGGATGTCAGCACGCCTCGCCCCACAGCCTGCACCCTATGTGCAGCGCCTCAACTGGCCCCACTTTTACCTGGCCTTCCTCCAGTCTCCTGTGCCTGCCATCGTCCCCTGCCCTCTGCATTCCTTCTCTCCCCAGCTGACCTCCCTCCCAGTCCCCCTGAGCTGTAAGCTGGCCTTTCCTAACTCTGATCTCCTTCCCCCACCGTCCAGGTCTCCTACCTGCCCCGGATGTGCCTCCAGTACCCACCCCTGTCCCCAGCCCAGCCCAGCTCAGATGAGGAGGAGGGCGAGCGGCAGAGCCCCCCACTGGAGGTGTCTGACGGCGAGGCGGACGGCCTGGAGCCTGGGCCTGGGCTCCTGCCTGGGGAGACAGGTGGGGCATCTGGCCCTCCACCCTGGCCCCAACCCTGGCTGTGTCTGTGCCCTCCCCCACCCAGCCAGGCCAACTGACCCAGCAGCCATGCCGCCGAGCTGCGTGTGTGTGTGCATGTTTGCCAGTGTGTGTGTTTTGTGGGGCTGTCTGTGGCTGTCTCTATGTGTGTGCGTGGATCTGCTGTGAGTGCATACAGGCATCTCCACGAAGTATGCTAGGTGTGTGTGTGTCTCTGTGCCATGAGTGTGTGTCGATCTGGGTGTGTGTGAGCACATGTGCAGAGTGAGGGTGTGTGTGAACAGATGTAGGCAGGTGCATGTGTGCAAGTGGCTAAGTGGGTGTGTGAGAAGGTGAATGTGAGAGCTGGTGTGGATGAGAGTGGGTGTGGCCATATTTGTGTGTGTGTCAGCGCATGAATGTATTTCAGTGTGTGTGAGTGGCTGTGTGCACATGTGTGAGGTGTGCATGTATGATCATGTCAGTGGGTGTCAGCAGTGTGTGGGTGTGCGTGTGTGAGCAGGGATGTGAGCATGGTATATGTGAGTGGGTGTGAGCAGGCGTGTGTGAGTGATATGTGTGGGTGGGGGTATGACAGCAGGTGTGTGAGCAAGTGTGTGTGTGTGAATGTGTATGTAAGCAGGGATGTGTGTGATATGTGAGTGTGTGAATGGGCATGAGTGTGTAGGTGTCAGTGGATGTGTGAGTGGATGTGAACATGTTTGAGGGTGTATGTAAGCAGGTGTGTGCGAGCAGGAAGGTGTGAGCTGGGGTGTGTGAGCATGTATGTGTATATGTGAGCAGCTTTGTGCATGTACGTGAGTGAATATGTGTTTTAGCATGTGTGAGCATGTGTGTGTTCCTGTGCGTGAGCAGGTCTATGTGGGGGGTGAGGGCATGCTTGAGCACCTGGGTGTGTGTGGGTGTGCATGTGAGTAGGTGTGTGAACAGGTGTGTGTGTGTGAGAACAGATATATGAATGAGTGTGTGAGAATGGGTGTGAGTGGGCTGGGCGTGGTGGCTCATGCCTATAATCCCAGCACTTGGGGAGGCTGAGGCAGGCAGATCACCTGAGGTCAGGTGTTCAAGATCAGCCTGGCCAACATGGCGAAACCCCGTCTCTACTAAAAATACAAACATTAGCTGGGCATGGTGGTGAATGCCTGTAATCCCAGCTACTTGGGAGGCTGAGACAGGAGAATTGCTTGAACCCGGGAGGCGGAGGTTGCAGTGAGCCAAGATCACGCCATTGCACTCCAGTCTAGGCAATCAGTCTCAAAAACAAGAGAATGGGTGTGAGCGGGTGTGATGTGTGAGCGTGTGAGCAGGTGTGTGAGAGCTGCTGAGTGGGTGTGAGAGCAGAATGTGTGTGAGCATGAGTGTGCAAGTGGGTGTCTGGTTGTGTGTGAACAGGTGTGTAAGCACGCAAGTTGGTATGTATGAGTAGAATGTGTCTGCATGCGTGAGCAGATGTGAGTGAGGTGCAAGTAAGTGATGTGAAATATGAGTGAGCAGGTGTCAATGAGGTGTGAATGAGCTGGTGTGAACGTGTGTGAGTGCATGTGTGACCAACTGTGAGGTGTGAGCATGCATGTGAGCAGGCATGTGTGAGGTGTGGGCATATGAGGTGTGAGCGTGTGTGCGTGGGTATGTGTGGGCTGGTGTGTGAGTGGGTGTGATTGAGAGATGTATGTCTGTGAGGTATGAGGTGTGATTATGTGTGAGGTATGAGCATGTGAGTGGGTGTCAATGTGTGACGTGTGAGCATGAGTGGGTGTGAGTGTGAGGTGTGAGCATGTATGAGGTGTGAGCATGAGTGTGTGAGCATGTGTGTGAGAGATGTGGTGTGAGGTATGAGTGTGAGTTGTATGAACAGGTGAGCATGTGAGCAGATATGAGCAAGTGTGAGTGGGTGTGAGTGGTGTGAGCTGTGTGTGAGCATGTGTGTGAGCAGGGGCATGTGTGTGGGTGAGTAATGTGTGTGAGGTCTGTGTGTGCAAATATGTGTGTGAGCAGGTGTGGGCAGCTGTGACCATGTGTGAGTGGGTATGTGTGTGAATGGTGTGAGGTATGTAAGCATGCCTGTGTTCAGCAGAGGTTTGTGTGTGTGAGGGTGAGCAATGCGAAGTGTGAGGGTGAGCAATATGAGATGTGTAAGCAGGTGTGTGTTTGTGCAAGCATGTGTAAGCAGGTGTGATTATGTATGAGACCTGGTGTGAGGTGTATGAGCAGGCGTGTGAGCACGAGTGTGTGAGACCTGGTGTGAGGTGTATGTGTGAGTGGAGGTGACTGGGCATATGTATAAGTGTGAGAAGATGCATTGTGTGGGAGGCTGAGTGTGTGTGCATGTGAGTGGGTGCATTGTGTGGGTTTGTGTGCATGTGAGTGGGTGTGAATGAGGTGTGAGCATGAGTAGGTGTGAGCAGGGGTGTGAATGGGTTGTGAATGTGTAAGCAGATGTAGTGTGTGGGTTTGAGCATGCAGGTGGGTGCAAGCATGTGAGTGGGTGTGTCATGTGGGTGCCAGTGTGTGTGGGTTAGTGAATGGGTGTGTTTGTGTGCATATGTGTGGGTGTGAGCAAGTGCATTGTGTGGGTGCGTGTGTGAGCAACTGTGAGTGGGTGTGTCATGTGTGAGAGCAGATGATGTGAATGTGCAAGTGGGTGGGTTATGTGGCTGCAATCAGGTGTGTGAGCGGGTGTGAGGTGTGGGTGCATTGCACAAGCATGTGTGTGAGCATGTGGGTGTGAGTCTGAGTGTGTGAGCATGTGCATTGCGTGTGCGTGTATGTGTGAACACTGTGTGTGCGTGTGAGCATGTGAGTGGGTACACTGTGAGCATGAGCATGAGTGGGAGAAGGTGCGTTGTGTGAGCACGTGTGTAAGTGGCTGTGGGCGTGGTGTGTATGAGTGCAAGCAGGTGTGGCTGAGTGGGTGCGTTATGTGAGTGTGTGAGCATGTGTATGCGATTGGTGCATTGTGTGCGTGCGAGTGTGTGTGCATGGGGGTGTGTGAGTGCGTGTGTGAGTAGGTGTGTGTGAACGGGTGTGTGTAGGCGAGCAGCTGTTTGTGTGTGTGAGTGTGGGTACGCTGTGTGTGCACACCTGGCGCGGGCTGGGGCAGCCGTTCCCCTGCCCTTCCTGGCCACCCCGTCCCTGGGTCCCAGTGTGTGCGCAAGACGGTGGGGGCGGCTCCCATGTGGGTCCCCGGGCCCCCTCCCACCGGGCCCTCCCTCCGCAGGCAGCAAGAAGAAGATCCGTCTGTACCAGTTCCTGTTGGACCTGCTCCGCAGCGGCGACATGAAGGACAGCATCTGGTGGGTGGACAAGGACAAGGGCACCTTCCAGTTCTCGTCCAAGCACAAGGAGGCGCTGGCGCACCGCTGGGGAATCCAGAAGGGCAACCGCAAGAAGATGACGTACCAGAAGATGGCGCGCGCGCTGCGCAACTACGGCAAGACGGGAGAGGTCAAGAAGGTGAAGAAGAAGCTCACCTACCAGTTCAGCGGCGAAGTGCTGGGCCGTGGGGGCCTGGCCGAGCGGCGCCACCCGCCCCACTGAGCCCGCAGCCCCCGCCGGGCCCCGCCAGGCCTCCCGGCTGGCCATAGCATTAAGCCCTCGCCCGGCCCGGACACAGGGAGGACGCTCCCGGGGCCCAGAGGCAGGACTGTGGCGGGCCGGGCCTCGCCTCACCCGCCCTTTCCCCCCACTCCAGTCCCCCTCCACATCCCGCTTCGCCTCCCTCCAGGACTCCGCCCCGGCTCCGGGAGGCCACCTGGGCGTCAGACCCCACCGGGGCAACCTTGCTGAGGACGACCCGGGGTACTTCCTTGGGAGTCTCAAGTCCGTGTGTAAATCGGATCTCCCCTCTCACCCCTCCCACCCATTAACCTCTTCCCAGAAAACAAGTAAAGTTATTCTCAATCCATCCTCTTGCAGCACGGAGTCTCTTTTAAAATTTGTTGTACGCCTCTTCTGGCCCGTGTGTGCTGCCACGTCTCTCTTTCTGTCATTTGTCCATTGGGTGTTTACTGAGGGCTGTACCCAATGCTGGACCCTGGGAACATGAGGACCAATGACACAGGCGCCTGACCAGGAGTTAGAGTTTGGTGGAAAGAACAAGTCCTCAATTGTGATGAGGGGAACAGATCCTATTTAAAAGCTCTCTACTCCTGGTAGTTGTTGTTTTTAAGATGAGGTTTGAACTCATTTGATTATGATGATGATGATGATGACCATAGCAACAACATTGGATTTTCTGGTCAATTAGTACCTGCCAAGCTTGAGATGTGGAGTCTAATATCACTCTATTTTATAGAATGGGAAACTGAGGCTTGTAGAGGTCAAATTATTTCCCCAAGGTCA
Organism: Piliocolobus tephrosceles; assembly: GCF_002776525.5. NCBI lineage: Eukaryota > Metazoa > Chordata > Mammalia > Primates > Cercopithecidae > Piliocolobus > Piliocolobus tephrosceles. The sequence continues at coordinate 17,329,939 of NC_045446.1, forward strand.
CAGCCGCTGAGTGGCCAAGTTGGATCACACTCCAGGTCTGTCCCCGACACGTCTGTTTGGACAAACAGAGGCAAGATGGTGCACTTCCGGGTTCTTCTTCACCACCAGCTCTTCCCGCGCACACGAAAATGCAGCCAGCGACCCGGGAGGGTGCAGACCAACTGGGCATGCGCCAGGTGACGTCAATCCGAAGAGACCAAGATTTACCTGGTCACACCTGCGGAACGCCCCCCGACATGCCCGTGCCCCGCCTATTGCCATCCCACTCCTAGAAAAGCCACTCTTGGCCAGTGAGCCAGGCGGCCTTCTCACAGCCCCACTCCTGTCGGGATGTCGAGACTGTGGGAACTCCGTCTGAGAGCCCCACGGGGTGGGGGGACTCTGCTGGCCTCCTTTGCAGGAGGCCGACAGACTTCTTCCCCACACCTTAAGTGACAAAAATAAATGTGCAGTTTTGCTCCTACACTTGCCTACCCGCTGGTTCTTTTGCGCCCGCTGGGCTGGTCTTAGAAAAAACAAATCAACGTCAACATGGAGTAGGAGACTTCGCTTATCTGGAAGAGGATACTCTTCAGCATTCCAAGGACAGGACTTAAGCCCCAAAGCTCCTGTGGGCCACAAAGCATTCTCATGAGCTGCACGCCTAGCAGGACTTTAGACCCAGGTGAATTCCTAGTGGGACCCCCAGGTTCTGTTTGCTTTCCGGCTCCTCGCCACAGCAGGGGAGAAACAGACCAAGCTGAGCAGAGAAGCCTGTGAGTCCTGTGTTTTCCTTCAGACGGTAGCAAGAAGTGGCAGTAGACAGCACGGGAGTGAGAGACTTCCAACGCTGTCAAAGACCTCAGGGAACCCAGATTCTGGGGTCATCACCGTAGGGACAAATGCCCCCCCACACCTCCTCACCCCCAGAGGGCTCACTGCAGCCCAACCCTGCAGCTCCCTAGTCCTACTTCAGGGCCACAAGAGAAGGCAAAATGGTGTTGTGTCTTCATTATTCTATTTTTATTTTTATTTTTATTTTTTTGAGACAGGGTCTTACTTTGTTGCCCAGGCTGGAGTGCAGTGGCACGAACACGGCTCACTGCAGCACTGACCCCCCGGGCTCAAGCGATTCTCCCACCTCAGCCTCCTGAGTAGCTGGGACGACAGGTGTGCATCACATACCTGAGTGATTTTTGTATTTTTTGTAGAGATGGGGTTTCATCATGTTGCCCAGGCTGGTCTCGAACTCCTGAGCTCAAGTGGTCTGCCTGCCTCGGCCTCCCCAAAGTGCTGGGATTACAGGCGTGAGCCATTTCACCCAGCCCATTTTTATTTTATTATTATTTTTTGAGACGGGGTCTCTCACTCTGTCACCCAGGCTGCAGTGCAGTGGTGCGATTTTGGCTCACTGCAGCCCTGAACTCCTTGGACTCAAGCAATCCTCCCACCTCAGCCTCCTGGGTAGCTGATACTACAGGTCCACACCACCACACCCGGCTAATTTGTGTGTATTTATTCTATTTTTTATTTTTTTAGTAGAGGTGGGGTTTGCCATGTTGCCCAGGCTGGTCTCAAACTCCTGACCTCAAATAATCTGCCCGCCTCAGCCTCCCAAAGTGCTGGGATTACAGATGAGCCATCACACCTGGCCTAACATTTTAAAAATTATAAACCAACTTCATACGTGTGACAATCCTGTGCAGTGGGTGCTGCTATCACCTGCCCTGCTTTACAGATGAGGAAACCAGGTGCTCTGAGATTAAAGAGACAGCAGTGCCAGGACTCAGAGTCACCCTGGCCCCAGGGTCTGTGGACATGACCACTGCCTGAACTGCCCGCAAGGATGCTCCTGACCTGTTAGCCTTAGGGTTATGGGCCCAGCATGCTCCCACCGTACAATTTGCTGTAAGAGGGGCACACACAGGGTTTGAGGGTACCCCTGAGGCTCGCCAAGGGTTGGGGAGGCAGAATTGTGCTGAGGGGGGTGGAGGGGAAGGGACAGGAGCCAGCCAGGGACAATGTGGCCCTACCTTCTCCCTGGAGAGACCTCAGCTCTCTGGAATTCATCTATATTTAGCAGGTGGCTGGACAGGAGGCAGATAAGCAGAGCCTGGGGAGGGGGGAGGTCCCCATATATAGTGGGAAGGACAAGACCCCACTCAGTCCCTCTTTGAGTGACCTGTGCCTGCTTGGTGCCTGGTGTGACGTCTCTCAGGATGCCTGAGCCGGGGAAGAAGCCAGGTAGCTTTAGGACTAGGGTTGGGTCTAAGTGTGGGAGCAGGGGGGTGTCCACAATTGGGGAGCAGGGCTAGGAGGGAGTTCTTGAGGGGGTTGATGAGGATGTGGCCTCTGAGCCCCAGGACAGGGGCAGCCAGTCCTCCGGGGTCCTTTTTGATTCTCGGTTTCTTTTTCCTATCCCTCTGATGAGAGGTGAAGGTAAACCCAAGGTCAGGGACACAGACAGGGGACACAGCCGAGACAGGAAGCACCCGGGGTCAACCCATTCTGAGAACGCAAAAGGACCCCTTCCCTGTCCCATTTCCTTCGCCTTCCACAGCAAGGTTGCCTGCAGACAGAGCCCATGTTTAGTGTGGAGCTGAACCAGGCTCACGACATGCCTGCGGACCAGTCTCTACCCACTCTGGGTCTCAGTCTCCCAACCTGGGGCGCTGGGGGTAGTGGTGGCATTGGGTTGGTTCCTCCTGGCTGTGACATTATCTGCTTCATGAGCCTGTATGGTGTGGCCCCCATGTTGAGGGTGACACAGCCCCCGCCTTCTCTGAGAGAGGACAGTCAGGAGCCCCAGAACCCAGGTCAAGGGCAGGGAAAATCACAGCCCAGGGTCCTGGGCCTGGGCTATGCCCTTACCAAGGTTGTCCAGGGCAGAGATCCAGGTCCCCATCCCCCAATGCCCTCCCAGGCCAGCTTTATCTCAGTTGCTGATTCTCAGCCTGAGGTCCTTGGAGGACAAATTTGGCCACATTCCAAGTAGGCAGAATTCCCCGCCCCCTGCCAAGGGCCCCAGATGGTGGGGGGAAGGGAAGCTGAGTTCATCACGGGTGTCTCCAAGCAGGGAAAGTGGAGTATCCAGGGGACACATGCAGCAAAAGTCTTGCGTGGAGGTCAGGACCACAGCCCTGGCTCTTCCAACTACTAGCTGTGTGATCTTGGAGGAGCTGCTTAGCTTCTCTGAGCCTCAGTGTCCTCTGAGGAATGAACAGAATAACTGCAACTACCTAGGAGAACTGGTGGAGTATTACACGAGGGGATGCGTGGAACGTGCTAGCACAGTATTTACTAAGAGGGGCTGCAGGGGTGGGGTGCACGCTCCAACCAGGGGCCGCTGTAGCCTCCACCTGGCCCTGCAGTCTCAGCTTTCAGCAAGAAGCCACGGTCAGTGGAAGTGGCCGCAGGCAGCCCTGCCGTGTTTGAGGTGGAGACAGAACGGGCAGGAGTGAAGGTGCGCTGGCAGCGCGGAGGCAGTGACATCGGAGCCAGCAGCAAGTATGGCCTGACCACAGAGGGCACACGGCATACACTGACAGTGCGGGAGGTGGGCCCTGCCGACCAGGGGTCCTATGCAGTCATTGCTGGCTCCTCCAAGGTCAAGTTCGACCTCAAGGTCACAGAGGCAGGTAAGATTCTGGTCAGGCTTCCCTGAGGTTCAGGCTCCTGGGTGGAGAGACAGCCCAGTACCTCTCCATCCATCCAGGGAACAGGAGGTGCTTTCACACTTCCTTGCCTTTGCTGTGGCTGTGCCCCCTGCCAGGAACCCCCTTTCCCCCTTTTCTGCACATGACCTTTTTTAGTACCCCATGTGCCATCCTGGCCTGTTCCAGCCATGGGGTAGGTGGGAGAGATGAACAAGATACAACCCCAGTCTCCCCCTGCAGACCTCTCTGGAGAGATGACCCCGCATAGACGGCACCTTGTGTGCTGGCAGGGAAGTCCCAGGAGGTGTGGATGAGGGGAGTGCAGCCCAGCAGGTGGGGCTGCTCTAAGGCTGGGGCAGAGCAGGGTTGGACCTGGAACTGTTCAGGGCAGGTACAGAGGACGTGGGAACTGATGACCTGGGACGGGGAGGAGAATGTGAGAGGCAGGGTGGCTCTCCAGCTGAGCATGAGCTGCCTCTGAGGGGCCCAGGCAGCGGGAGGACAGCCATGGCAGACTTTCCTCATCCACAGCGGACTCATGGGTCCGATGCTCAGGAGAGAGAGGGTGGAGGGGTCTCTGGTTAGTGACTGTACCACGACTCCTATCTGATCCTCTCCAGAGAAGGCAGAGCCCGTGCTGGCCCCTGCCCCTGCCCCTGCTGAGGCCACTGGAACCCCTGGAGAAGCCCTGGCCCCAGCCGCTGAGCTGGGAGAAAGTGCCCCAAGTCCCGAAGGTGAGAGGGGCTGGGCAGGGAGGGGCAGGATCCGTGGGTAGAGGGTGTCCAGGGCAGGTCTCAAAAGCCTTTGGTTGGCTGGGCACCGTGGCTCAGGCCTATAATCCCCAGTACTTTGGGAGGCCGAGGTGGGCAGATCACGAGGTTAGGGGATCGAGACCATCCTGGCTAACACAGTGAAACCCCATCTCTACTAAAAATACAAAACAATTAGCTGTGCGTGGTGGCAGGCGCCTGTAGTCCCAGCTACTCGGGAGGCTGAGGCAGGAGAATGGTGTGAACCCAGAAGGCAGAGCTTGCGATGAGCCAAGATCATGCCACTGCACTTCAGCCTGGGTGACAGAGCAAGACTCATCTCAAAAAAAAAAAAAAAAACAAAAAAACAAAGCCTTTGCTCACAGGGTCAAGCTCAGCAGCTCGCAACGCCCCTACCTCTGGAGCCCCTGATGACCCCATTGGCCTCTTCGTGATGCGGCCACAGGATGGCGAGGTGACTGTGGGTGAGTGTGAGCTGCTGTGCCCAGCATTGGGGTGGGAAGGGGGGCAGCAGGACACTCCCCAAGCTGGGCCTGTCGCCCTGCCCTTGCAGGTGGCAGCATCACCTTCTCAGCCCGTGTGGCCGGCGCCAGCCTCCTGAAGCCGCCTGTGGTCAAGTGGTTCAAGGGCAAATGGGTGGACCTGAGCAGCAAGGTGGGCCAGCACCTGCAGCTGCATGACAGCTACGACCGTGCCAGCAAGGTGGGTCCGCCAGGGTCGTGGAGACACGGAGAGAGGGGACATGGAGAATCCTGGAAGGCACAAGGCACACAGAGGGCACCATGAGACCTGAGGCACACACGAGCTGCAAGCAAGGGGCGTGGGGAATCTGGGAGGCAGGTGGAGGGGCCAGGGGCCCACAGGGAGATCCCGGAGGCTTGGGGGCCAGGGAGCGCGATGAGACGCATGGGAGTGCTGTGGGGGACATGGGAGACTTGAAGGACATGATCGCCTCAAGGGAGCACCTAATAAGGCTTGGTGGAATCGGTAGGGGGAGGGGGTAGGGTCAGGGTGGTCAGGAAGTCTGGAGGACACCGTGAAGCATGGGGGCACCAGCTAGTGGGGTTGTAAAGCCCCTGGATGGGTATCAGGGGTCAGGGCTCAAGGGACCCTCAGGGATTGACCAGAACAATTCCTCATTATACAGACACGGAAACCAAAGCTTGAGAGGTTAAGTGGTTGCTCCAAGGTCACTTAGACGTAGGCCTAGAACCTTAAGCCTTGGTTTTTTGTGTTTTGTGTTTTTCCACCCTGCCCACCAGAACCTTAAGACTTAAGTCTCCTTGTGTGTTCACTCCAAGCCTCTGCTTTTCCCAACCTTCCACAGTCCTGGGCCAGGAGAGGGGGCCTGTAGCAGGAGAGGGCCAGCATGTGCGGGGCTGTGCAGTGCACAAAAGCGCTGTAGTTCACCACAACCATGTGCCAGCAGATGGCAGTCATGGGTTTTGGGATAGTCCCTTTCTCTATACAAAAACTCCATGGGTTAACTAAACCCGAGGGTGAGAATGCTGATGAGCATTTGTCACTCCCAGCCTCCTTTTTTTTTTTTTTTTTTTTTTTTTTTTTTTT
>NC_045446.1:17340912-17353461 GCF_002776525.5 Piliocolobus tephrosceles
GATCTCCTGACCTCGTGATCCGCCCGTCTCGGCCTCCCAAAGTGCTGGGATTACAGGCTTGAGCCACCGCGCCCGGCCCTGGCGGCCTTTTTTTTTAATATTAGTTGAGATAGGGTCTTGCTTTGTCGCTCAGGCTGGAGTGCAGTGGCTCTCCACTACCGTGTTCAAGCGATTCTCCCACCTCAACCTCCTGAGTAGCTGAAACTAGAGGTGCACACCACCACACTTGGCTAATTTTATTTTTAGTAGAGACGGAATTTCACCACATTGGCCAGGCTGATCTGGAGCTCCTGGTCTCATGTGATCCGCCTGCCTTAGCCTCCCAAAGTGCTGGATTACAGGCACGAGCCACTCCCAGTCTCCTTCAAGGGTGCAGAGCCTTGTCTCCTGACCCCTGGTATCCCCTGACGCCCTGTCCCTCCATGCACACAGGTCTATCTGTTCGAGCTGCACATCACTGATGCCCAGCCTGCCTTCACTGGCGGCTACCGCTGTGAGGTGTCCACCAAGGACAAATTTGACTGCTCCAACTTCAATCTCACTGTCCATGGTGAGGGGGCCCTGGTGTCTGTCCTGGGCTCGGGCTCCCCGTGGGTCCTGGTCCCCTGCCTCCGTTTCCCAACACTAAGGAGGATGCCTCGTCCCGTCCAGGCACGAGTGCTGGCTACATGCCCAGTGCTGCACACACAATGTGTGAGAGAAATCCAGAGGCTCGTAGGGTAGGCGTAGGGACCTAATTAGGGCTGAGTCTGGGTCTCATCTGGGTGGGACTCTGTTTTATCATCTTGGTGTCACGGCTCCTGGCCCACGGCCTGGCACTGTCTGAATGTTTGGTCCATGGGTGAAGGTGAGTTGAGAGATGGGTGGGAATTGGGGACAATAAACCATCCCGCCTCCCTGGTACCTTGACCCTGGGAAAGGCTGGGAAGGTGAGGTCCTGGGGCGGATGCCCAGCCTCACGGGGTCATGAATGGGCAAGTCTGTGAATACTCAGAGGCCACCCCCAGGGCAGGGCTTCTCAAACGACCCCCCTCTGAAGCCCCTTCCCCCATCTCTCCACCCTTTGAACCCAGAGGCCATGGGCACCGGAGACCTGGACCTCCTATCATCCTTCCGCCGCACGTGAGTGACCATCCTCAGGACCTGGGGGAAGCCAGTGCTGGAGTCTGAGGCCCTTCAGGGTCTGGACTGGGGGTCAGGGCTGGGGATGATGTGTGGGGTGGAGCTGAAGTCAGTGGGGGCTGCGGGGGACAGCAAGCTTCCCAGGCAGGTGAGGATACTGAATCTAACTCCCACAGGAGCCTGGCTGGAGGTGGTCGGCGGATCAGGTACCCCTGCCCCAGGCCCTATCTGCACCATCCACAGACCTCCAGGGGTCTGAGATGGGCAGGAGCCCAGTCTGGCCAGCGTCACTTTCTCCCTCCCCACTCCACTCCCTGTCCTGCTCCTAATCCCCTTCCAGTCCCTCACTGCAGCCTCACTGGGGGTCCCTCTCCATAGTGACAGCCACGAGGATGCTGGGATTCTGGACTTCAGCTCACTGCTGAAGAAGAGGTGAGTCCTGGGTGGCAGTTCCTGGGGCAGCTGGTGAGGCCTGGCTCCAAATCCTAGCACTGTGGTTTGCCAGCTGTGTGACGCTGAGCACAACTCTCTGAGCTGGTTTCCTTGTCTGTCGAGGGGATGGTCCCAGTGTGGAAGGAGTTAAAGGGCTCTGCAGACATTATGTCCCGTGAACAGTCATCCTCACAGTCCCCCACAGCCACTCCACACTTAAGGCTGCAAAACTCCCTCCGTAAACTCCGGGGACCCAGAAGCAACGGAGAGAGGGTCCCCAGAGCTGCAGGGTCTACCAGGCCCGCCCAACTGGCTTATGTTCTCTCTGCCCTCTCTCTCCCTCTCCCCCGGCCCCTCCATTATGGCTGCTGCTGCTGTGGCCCAGAGAGTAAGAAATGGGGTCTGGGTGTTTGGGGGCAGCAGGGTGCTGGTGGGTGCAGAAGGGATCCTGTCCCCTCCCTGAGAGGCTGTGGTGAGAGACTCAGAGCAGGGTGTGGCTTCCCACGGACAGGGATAAGTCTCTGTGCCTTGGGCTTCTCCTGCCACCCACCTATCCGTCAGAGCTTAGGAGGGACAAGAAAAAGTAACACACACAGGAGATCCTGCCAGAGCCTCCGGAGCAGCGTGGGTGCCCCGCAACACAGGGAGTGCAAGTGTGGAGAATAGGGAGGAGGTAAAGGCCCATGGGTTGGGTCTGGGTCTTTGAGGGAAGGCGGCCACACCTCTCATGTGTCTCCTACCCTTTCTGCCCTTCCCCCCACCCCCGAGCAGCAGTTTCCGGACCCCAAGGTGAGTACCCATCATAGCACAGCACCCTCATCACCCTTAATTCTGCCAGGAACCCCTCCAAATCCCCAGGCCCACTTAAGCTCCCTTGGCCCCCAGACCTGGCCTGGGACCCAGACCAGCTCCAGCTGCCCCACCAGAAGGGTAGGGGCAGAGGGACAGGGGTGGCTATAGCTCCTTGGTCCTGGGCCCAGGAAGCCCCACCCAGGGGGCTGCAGTCTTGCCCCCAGCCACAGCCTGGACTGCGGGACACAGGGACTCAAAGCTGGAGGCACCAGCAGAGGAGGACGTGTGGGAGATCCTACGGCAGGCACCCCCATCCGAGTATGAGCGCATCGCCTTCCAGTACGGCGTCACCGACCTGCGCGGCATGCTGAAGAGGCTCAAGGGCATGAGGCGCGATGAGAAGAAGAGCACAGGTTAGCCCTTCCCCCGAGGGGAGAGGAGAAGGCACAGGCTAGCCCTTCCCTACACAGGAGAGGAGAGGGCACAGGTTAGCCCTTCCCCACAGGGGAGAGGAGAGGGCACAGGTTAGCCCACCACCCCATCCACATACATGGAAAGAGCAGAGTCCAGCTTAGCACAGAGACTCACAGGAAAGAAGAGTCCAGGTTAACCCCTCCTTGTGTAGAAAAAGTCAAGAATGCCCAGGTTAGCCCCTTTCCACAGAGACAGAAGAGAAGAGCAAAGGTTAGACCAGGACAGCCACAAGGAAGAGAACAGAACTCAGGTTAACCCTCCTCACCAAGGAAAAATCAAGCTACCCTTTCTTTTCTTTTCTTTTCTTTTTTTTTTTTTTTGAGACAGAGTCTCCCTCTGTCGCCCAGGCTGGAGTGCAGTGGCCGGATCTCAGCTCACTGCAAGCTCCGCCTCCGGGTTTACGCCATTCTCCTGCCTCAGCCTCCCGAGTAGCTGGGACTACAGGCACCCACCACCTCGCCTGGCTAGTTTTTTGTATTTTTTAGTAGAGACGGGGTTTCACTGTGTTAGCCAGGATGGTCTCGGTCTCCTGACCTCGTGATCTGCCCGTCTTGGCCTCCCAAAGTGCTGGGATTACAGGCTTGAGCCACCACGCCCGGCCTACCCTTTCTTTCTCTACCCTCTTCTGAAAAGAAACGAAGCCCAGTTAACCTCTCCACACCCAAAAGAAAAGGGAAGAGGCCCGCTAAGCCTGGAGAGCCACACACAGGCAAAGAGAAGAGCCTGGTTAATCTTCCTCACAGGCAAACAAAGCAGGAGGGCTCAGGTTAGCTCCCCTCACCCCCAGCCAGGTGGAGGGAGGAGAGCCCAGGCTAGCTCTTCTCCGCTGAGGGGTTGACAAGGGCGGGTGTGAACTGGCAAAGCAGGAGTCTCACATGCCTGCTCCCCACCGTGTCTGAGTCTAGCACAGGGCCTGGCACACAGCTCGAGCGCTCTATAAACACCGACGGAATGGAGGGGTCAGCTTCCATGCAGGGTATGGGAGACAAGCCCCTCCCAAAGCACACACACAAAACCCACACGATCGTGGGGACAGGGAGAGGAGTTAGTTAGTCCCTCCCTGCTAACGTTCCCCAGGCCCCCTAGCCCTCCGTTCTGCCTTCCTGTTGTCTCAGCCTCACTGGGTTCCCCATCACCCATCAATAGGTGGCCTGGCCCCTTAGCTGCACTGTGGCCTCATTTAAGTCAGGGATCCCCTGGATGCCACCAGTGTTCCTCTGGGTTAACCCCTGAACTGCTGATCCCAGAGGACACCAAGCAAAGGGCTGCGGGTGCTCCGGGAGGAACAGATGGAGGCTGGCAAGGCAGACCGGGACCTCCGAGGGTAGGGGTGTCTTCCAGGAAGAGCGACGATAGTAAAAACAGCAAACTGCTGGCCGGGCGCGGTGGCTCACGCCTGTAATCCCAGCACTTTGGGAGGCTGAGGCGGATGGATCACCTGAGGTTAGGAGTTCGAGACCAGCCTCACTAACATGGTGAAACCCTGTCTCTACTAAAAATACAAAATTAGCTGGGCATGGTGGCAGGTGCCTGTAATCCCAGCTACTTGGGAGGCTGAGGCAGGAGAATCACTTGAACCTGGGAGGCGGAGGTTGCAGTGAGCTGAGTTGACGCCACTACACTCCAGCCTGGCTGACAGAGTGAGATTCTGTCTCAAAAAACAAACAAACTAAAAGAAAGAGACACACAGAGAGCGAAGTGGAGGTGGGGCGGCACAGAGGGGACTGGGGGAGGACCTGGGCCCCACCCCAGCCACAGTAGCCTGGCCTGGGGGAGCAGGGTGTGGGCGGTGGGGGTGGGGTGGCCGGGGCTGAGGGGTGGTGCTCAGCCTTTCAGAAGAAGCTGGAGCCGGCCTACCAGGTGAGCAAAGGCCACAAGATCCGGCTGACGGTGGAACTGGCCGACCCTGACGCTGAAGTCAAATGGCTCAAGAATGGCCAGGAGATCCAGATGAGTGGCAGGTGCGGCCTGGGGTGGGGAGGGGCCTCGGGCGGAGGTGGGGACCCCCACAGCCTTGCCTCCTGCCCCTCTCCCCGCGCGTGTCTGACTCGCTGTGGCTCTCAGCCCCATCTCTCTGGGCCTAACTTCCCATCCTCTTGCTCCTGCCGGTTCTCTCCCTCTCTCCTTTTGTCTCGGGCTCACTTCCTCCCGTCCGGAACACTCCAACGGCCCCTTCTGTTCCACAGCAAGTAAGTTCCCCTCTGGATGGCCTGGGGTGGGGGACACAGGGGTTTTATGGGGGCACACTGGGCCCGGAGGTATGTCCGCGGCTTTCCTGCCACTTCCCTGCGGCCCCCACCCAGGTACATCTTTGAGTCCATTGGTGCCAAGCGTACCCTGACCATCAGCCAGTGCTCACTGGCAGACGACGCAGCCTACCAGTGCGTGGTGGGTGGCGAGAAGTGCAGCACGGAGCTCTTTGTCAAAGGTGGGCCTGGGGCCTGAGGCCGGGGGAACCTGGGGAGGAGATGGCCTCAGGAGCCACCCTCACGCTCACCCTGCCTGTACAGAGCCCCCCGTGCTCATCACGCGCCCCTTGGAGGACCAGCTGGTGATGGTGGGACAGCGGGTGGAGTTTGAGTGTGAAGTATCGGAGGAGGGGGCGCAAGTCAAATGGTGAGTTCCAGAAGCACGGGGCATGGGGCAGGGCGGAGCGTCGGGGGCATCTGCGCAGAAGAGGCCACAGCACTTGCCACCCGCCCACCCGGCTAGGCTGAAGGACGGGGTGGAGCTGACCCGGGAGGAGACCTTCAAATATCGGTTCAAGAAGGACGGGCGGAGACACCGCCTGATCATCAACGAGGCCACGCTGGAGGACACGGGGCACTACGCGCTGCGCACCAGCGGGGGCCAGGCGCTGGCTGAGCTCATCGTGCAGGGTGAGCCAGGCTGGGGGCACATGAGACTTCAAGGCTTGGGCCTCCCAGCCCCCACCCCACCCTGTAGGGGAGCAGGCAAACCTGGGCTCCAGGCCTCTGTGACCTTGGGCCTTTAACAGCCTAAACCTCACCCTTCTCGTCTCTAAAATGACGATGCTGAAGTGACCACTCCAGAGGGTTCTGAGAGGCTCAGACAGGCCCGGTGAGCGTCACCACCCCTCAGACACTTGAGGTTCCTTATGTGCACTGCACCGTCATAGGCAAACATGGCACACACAGGCACACACGTTTTCACATGCCCACATGCACCCAGACACGTGCGCACCAGCGCGCAGGAGCCCACACGCCCTCCACAGGGACTCACGCCACGCCCACACACCCTCCCGAGCTCAATGGCTCAGCCCTGCCCTGCAGAAAAGAAGCTGGAGGTGTACCAGAGCATCGCAGACCTGACGGTGGGCGCGAAGGACCAGGCAGTGTTCAAGTGTGAAGTCTCAGATGAGGACGTGCGGGGCGTGTGGCTGAAGAACGGGAAGGAGCTGGTGCCCGACAGCCGCATAAAGGTGTCCCACATTGGGCGGTGAGTGTGCAGGGCAGGCGGATGGGACAGGTGGAGACTGAGATGGAGACAGAGAGAAAGACAGGGAGGAACAGAGAGAAAGAGAGATAAAGACAGGGGGACAGAGAGGCAGATGCACAGAGACAGGAGAGAGACTGAGACAGAGACCCACAGAGAGGGAGAAACAGACCCAAAAAGAGAGACAGAAAGACAGAAACAGTTCTATAGAGACAGAAAGATATGCACAGGGAGGCACACACAGAGGAGAGTTCGTCAGAGACAGAGAAGAATGAGGGACAGAGACAAAGAGGCACAGACAGGGTCGAGAGCTCCCTGGCGCCCTCCCCCAGTTTGTGACCAGGGCAGGGCAGGAGGCCACCAAGGAGGCCGGCTCTGGCCAGAGGCCCTCACTGCCTCCCCCGCCCTCTTGCTCATCCCCAGAGCAACTGGGCTGGCCGTGCTGGGCCCAAGTTCACAGAGATTAATGAGACCCAACCCCTGCGCAGTCTCCAAGGGCCCAGCCAAGGGGATGCTTTGATGTAGAAATCACTTTTACACTGCCTATCTCTGAAAGCACATGAGAGAGCTGGAAAATTATATAATATGGAAAAAAAAGGCATTTAAAAAAATCAGAATACCAGGCCGCGCGCAGTGGCTCAAGCCTGTAATCCCAGCACTTTGGGAGGCCGAGACGGGCGGATCACGAGGTCAGGAGATCGAGACCATCCTGGCTAACACAGTGAAACCCTGTCTCTACTAAAAAAAAAATACCAAAAAAACTAGCCGGGCGAGGTGGTGGGCGCCTGTAGTCCCAGCTACTCGGAAGGCTGAGGCAGGAGAATGGCGTAAACCCGGGAGGCGGAGCTTGCAGTGAGCTGAGATCCGGCCACTGCACTCCAGCCTGGGTGACAGAGTGAGACTCTGTCTCAAAAAAAAAAAAAAAAAAAAAAAAATCAGAATACCAATAAGCCAGGACGAGGTGAGGGCCTGCTAGGGACCCTGGCTGGGGTATCTGGTGAGGCTGGGGGTGTGTGGCCCAGTGGGGTCCCCTAAGCCTGTGCTTCCCTGCAGGGTCCACAAACTGACCATTGACGATGTCACACCTGCCGACGAGGCTGACTACAGCTTTGTGCCCGAGGGCTTCGCCTGCAACCTGTCAGCCAAGCTCCACTTCATGGGTAAGCCTGCTCCGGGGTAGGGTGGGTGGGGGCAGTGGGGCCAGGAGCCCGTCACTGGGCCCTGTCTTTGCTCCTATGCCACTTGCTCTTCCTTCTCTTGCAGAGGTCAAGATTGACTTCGTACCCAGGCAGGGTGAGTCTCGGGGTCCCCGAGTCTTGGTTCTGCTCACTTTCCGCAACCCACCCACGCAGGCCTCCCCTCCACTCACAGAGGGAAGAGCAAGGATCAAAGTGGGGGTCCTGGGGCCCAGCTCCGGCTTTGCCACTCATGACCACAGGTCAATTATAATCTCTGTGAGCCTCAGTTTCCTCTTCTCTAAAATGGGAACCCTGATAGTGCTGCCCCCATAGGGTAGTTATAAAGATGAGGTGACATGATGTGCCAGAGCTGTCAAGTGCTGTCACAGGTGTGACTTTTATTATTACATCTTTTCTTCTTCTTCTTTTTTTTTTTTTTTGAGATGGAGTCTCACTTTGTCACCCACGCTGGAGTGCAATGGTGCAATCTCGGCTCACTGCAACCTCTGCCTCCCATGTTCAAGCGATTCTCCTCCCTCAGCCTCCTGAGTAGCTGGGACTACAGATGCATGCCGCCACGCCCAACTAATTTTGTATTTTTAGTAGAGACGGGGTATCGCCATGTTGGCCAGGCTGGTCTTGAACTCCTGACCTCACATGATCCACTCGCCTTGGCCTCCCAAAGTTCTGGGATTACAGGGGTGAGCCACCACGCCCGGCCCAGGATTAAGCTTTAATCAGACATTTTACAAGTTTAACTTCAGGAGAATAATCCAGACTGCAGCATACTCCGAGTGCTTTCCAAACTGGGTTCATTTAACGTTGGTTTTTTTTTTTTTTTTTTGAGACGGAGTCTTGCTCTGTCGCCCAGGCTGGAGTGCAGTGGCCGGATCTCAGCTCACTGCAAGCTCCGCCTCCTGGGTTTACGCCATTCTCCTGCCTCAGCCTCCCGAGTAGCTGGGACTACAGGCGCCCGCCACCTCGCCTGGCTAGTTTTTTTGTATTTTTTTAGTAGAGACGGGGTTTCGCTGTGTTAGCCAGGATGGTCTCGATCTCCTGACCTCGTGATCCACCCGTCTCGGCCTCCCAAAGTGCTGGGATTACAGGCTTGAGCCACTGCGCCCGGCCCCATTTAACATTGTTAACCCACTTGAAAAGAGTTCTCTGATGAAATTACTTTGGGAAGCAGCGAACACCTGCCCCACCTCTTGCTTATTCGGAAGCAAAGCAATCGAATCAGTAAAGAAACTTGCCTTTGTTTAGCTTTGTTTAACTGAGGGCAGATTCCTGATTTATTTGGCCAGGGAACCTTTTTAATATGTGTGTGTGTGTGTATGTATGTGTGTGTGTGTATGTATGTATGTATATGTGTGTATGTATGTGTGTGTGTGTATGTATGTGTGGGGGGGGGGCAGGAGCAAGACACTGATGTTCCCCCAGTTTTCAAAATGCTATCGTAGGTGACCTGACCTGAATATTACAAGCCTCCCAGCCAACGTCCTGGGGTGATGGGAATGTTCTAGATCTTGGTTGGGTTAATGGTTGCATGGGTGTATTCATCTGTCAGAACTCATCAGCCTACGGTCAGATCTGAACATAAACTATACCTCAATACAAATCTAAAAAATCAACAAACAGGGGCCCAGGCTCTCGAGCGGCCCCTCCCCAGTGACTTATGCTCCTCCCGGCTCTCCGGTTTCTCTGAACTACATTGTCTCTTCTGCAGAACCTCCCAAGATCCACCTGGACTGCCCGGGCCGCATACCCGACACCATTGTTGTTGTAGCTGGAAATAAGCTACGTCTGGACGTCCCTATCTCTGGGGACCCTGCTCCCACCGTGATCTGGCAGAAGGCCATCACGCAGGTATGGTGGGTCCCTCCTCAATCTCCCCATCTGTGAGATGGGTGTGTGGAGCCAGCCAAGTGCTTGGACCTGCTGCACACCCCACCCACATGTGCACGCCCTGCTGCTGGCTACCCCGTGGGAGAGCAGAGGCACAACTGGCCAGGGGGCAGGCGAGATGGGCAGTGTGGGTCGGGGGTGGAAGCAGAAGCAGAGGGGTGCTTCCAGGCTGAGTCAGCTCCTCTGCTCCCTACTTCCCTTCTGCCCTGTTCCCAGGGGAATAAGTCCCCAGCCAGACCAGCCCCAGATGCCCCAGAGGACGCAGGTGACAGCGATGAGTGGGTGTTTGACAAGAAGGTGAGTGAGGCTCAGGTCAGGATGGGGCTCGTTTGTCTTCCATCACTTTCTGCCTATTTGGTGTCGAGACCTTGGTGAGGTCTCCATGGAGGTGCCACACTTGGCCAGGTGTGTTGCTGCTCCCAGCAGGGTCCCTGTGGGGCCCTCACACCTCAGGCAGGGTCTCTGTGGAGTGTGCTGATGGCCGTCACAAGGATGTGGACACCCTCTTGTTGTGAGGAAGCCCTCATGACTGGGCTGCTCCCTGGCTCCCTTCATCCTGAGCTGACCTTGACCTTGACCTTGACCTTGACCTTGAGCTTCCTCTCAACTCTGGAGTAGTTGCCAAGGCAGTTTTCTGCCACTGTAGCTGCTGGAGTCTTTTTCCTGCCCAGCACTGTTGGTTCTTCTGAAGGCTGGGGTCTTGAGGGGTCCTCACCATAGCTCATCTGAGAGGACCTGTTGCCCCAGGTCCCCTGACAAAGCTAGAACCCGAGCCCCTGCCCTCGGTCGGTGCCACAGAGAGGATTTTGAACTAGATGCTGACGTGGGTGCAGTCTTCCCACAGGCTGTGCTCCCCCCATGGACCCTGGGACATCTGGTTATTGCAGAGACCGCAGGGGCCTCTGGGGTCTGACTTGGATCTCACGTCAACTCTCCATCCCCCCAGCTGCTGTGTGAGACCGAGGGCCGGGTCCGCGTGGAGACCACCAAGGACCGCAGCATCTTCACGGTCGAGGGGGCAGAGAAGGAAGATGAGGGCGTCTACACGGTCACGGTGAAGAACCCTGTGGGCGAGGACCGGGTCAACCTCACAGTCAAGGTCATCGGTGAGGCCGGCCAGGGTCCAAGCTGGAGAACACAGAGGGGCAGCCCCAAGGAGGGCCTATCCATTCGCTCATTCAGCCACTCGACAAACATCACGGGCATGCTCCCTGAGCCGAGTGGCAACAGGACAGGTTTTTCTGCCCACAAGGAGCCCCGCTGTGAGGGAGATGGAGGCAGTTGCATCCAGCAGATTTCCTGCGACACGGCTGTACATGAGCCATGTCAAGAGTGCTGTGGGAGCACTGAGCAGGGAGCCATCCCAGAGAGCCTGGGGGTGATGCCTTTAGGAGGCTGAGAAGATGGTGAGGAAGGGACATCCCAGGCAGAGGAAACTGTGTACAAAGGGGTGGAGGAGGGAAAGGGTCTTTTGGGTGTGGAGAATGAATGAAACGTGTCAGGAGAGGACTGGGTAGGGTTGGGAGGATCAGAGCCAGGACAGGGGTGAATATGGGCAGTGAGAAGCCTTAAAGCGTTGATGGAGGGCTGGCGACATGATGAGAAATGCATCCTGTCGAGACCCAGCCTGGACAACACAGTGAGACTCAGTATCACTAAAATAAAAATAAAAATTAAAAAAATAAAAGAAGAAGAAGAAAAGGAGGAGGAGGAGGAGGAGAAAGAAATGCATTCTAGAAAGATCTCTTTGTATCTGGGGGTGGTGGGGAGGCGGTGGCAGTTAGTTGGAGTGGGAAGGGCACGAGCAACGTTACTTAAGGCCCCGAGCGGGGCAGGGCTGATGTGTTCACGGCACCCCCTCCAGACGTGCCAGACGCACCTGCGGCCCCCAAGGTCAGCAACGTGGGAGAGGACTCCTGCACCGTACAGTGGGAGCCGCCTGCCTACGACGGCGGGCAGCCGGTCCTGGGTGAGTGCAAGGGCGCCGGACGGAGGTGCGAGGGCGCCGAACAGATCCGAGGGAAGGTGGTGTGGGGATGCCTGGGTCCCAGACCAGAGCCGCCACCTCCCCCGAACCAGGCTACATCCTGGAGCGCAAGAAAAAGAAGAGCTACCGGTGGATGCGGCTGAACTTCGACCTGATTCAGGAGCTGAGCCACGAAGCGCGGCGCATGATCGAGGGCGTGGTGTACGAGATGCGCGTCTACGCCGTCAACGCCATCGGCATGTCCAGGCCCAGCCCTGCCTCCCAGCCCTTCATGCCGATCGGTGAGCCTGCCTGACCTGGTCCTGCCCCCGCCCCCTCCCCAGTCAAAAGCCCCCAGTAATAGCAGCTGCTCCGCAGGCAGCAACGCTAGACACTCACATCCACGGTCTTCTTTCAGCCTGGACTGGGAATACTCAGCCGCATTTTACAGATGAGGAAACAGGCTCCGAGCAGTTAAACGACCTGCTTGAGATCTCCCAGCTGGTTGGGGTGGAACTGACTGTCACACTACACCGACCCCTAGTTCACTTTCAAGCCTCTCTTTCCATGTCTACAAAATGGGAATAATGACACTGCCTACCTCAGAGAGCTGTTAGGATGAGATGGGATGAGCAGGCAGAGGCCATCTGGCATCTAGCAGGTGCCCAATGAATGTTCATTATCCCCTGTTCCCCACACCCTTCAACCCAGGGTTTGTCACCTATGGGACAGGGCAAGGGTTGTGGTTAGTGGAGGGGTCTCAGGGGCGTCTGTCTGTGGAAAGAGTCCTGGACTAAGACTCAGAGATGGCAGAGGCAGCTCCACGGTCTCCGGGAGGCCAACTGGAGTCATCCTTCCCTGAAGTCTCAGCTTCCTCATCTGTATAATGGGGTCTGAGTAGGTAGAACAGGTGCTGAGGGTGTGGCAGGGCTCCGGAGGACACCTGTTCCCACCAGGGTGGGTGAGTCCGCGGGCAGCTCTCTGTGGCAAGTGCAGGCCAGGGACCCCTGGGCCCAGGGATGGGACACAGCTTGGGAAGATGGCAGGAATCGGTGTCTGTGGGGAGAAGGGTTCAGGCCTCTCTTTTTAGGGACTGACTCCTGGTTTGTTCAGTTCTTAGTCAACTCACCTAATCATATGGTGCCAGGAAATTCCCATGTTTTCCTGTAGTTTTAGGATTTTTTTTCCTTTTCTTTTCCCTCCCTCCCTCCCTCCCTCCCTTCC
>NC_045446.1:17353561-17387290 GCF_002776525.5 Piliocolobus tephrosceles
TCCTTCCTTCCTTCCTTCCTTCCTTCCTTCCTTCCTTCCTTCCTTTCCTTCCTTCCTGTCTTTCTTGTCTTTCTTTCTTTTCTTTCTTCCTTTCTTCCTTTCTTCCTTCCTTTCTTTCTTTCTTTCTTTCTTTCTTTCTTTCTTTCTTTCTTTCTTTCTTTCTTTCTTTCTTTCTTTCTTTCTTTCTCTCTTTCTTTCTTTCTTTCTTTCTGATGGAATCTCGCTCTGTTGCCCACACTGGAGTGTAGTCCTGGCACGATCTAGGCTCACTGCAACCTCCACCTCCCAGGTTCAAGTGAAGCGACTCTCCCACGTCAGCCTCCTGAGTAGCTGGAATTACAGGCATCCACCATCGTGCCCAGCTAATTTTTGTGTTTTTGTAGAGACGGAGTTTCACCATGTTGGTCAGGCTCGTCTCAAACTCCTGACCTCAGGTGATCTGCCCACCTTGGCCTCCCAAAGTGCTGGAATTACAGGTGTGAGCCACCATGCCTGGCTGCTGCTGTTTGTTTTTAAGCCAATCTACAGACAAGTCTTGTAACGGAGACAAAATATTCCTTAAAGTGGCTAAAAGCCAGCTGAACAGGAAGTGCCCCTTATGTGACCAGTGGGCAGTTTGGGGTCTAGGCCATGGATCTCCAGCTTCCCCAGGCTTGCTAAGACCCCTCTCTGACCTCTCCTCTGCCCAGGTCCCCCCAGCGAACCCACCCACCTGGCAGTAGAGGACGTTTCTGACACCACGGTCTCCCTCAAGTGGCGGCCCCCAGAGCGCGTGGGAGCAGGAGGCCTGGACGGCTATAGCGTGGAGTACTGCCCAGAGGGCTGTGAGTGCCCCCCACCCCCCGCCCCTCCCCAGAGGAAGACCACGCTCACCTTGCCATTGAGCAGATTCACCCATAGTCAGGTTTTTTTGGGCCACTTTTGCCGACAGTTGAGGACATCCAGAGAAATACCTGTTGTTTTCAGAAGCAAAAAAAGCTTGCCTAGTGAAAAACAAATGCAGAGTAAAGCTGACTGTAACACGTCTTTGAGCAGTGCGAAATCAGCAACTACATTTTAAAAACATATTTAAGGCCAGGCACGGCAGCTCACGCCTGTAATCCCAGCACTTTGGGAGGCCGAAGTGGGCGGATCACCTGAGGTTGCGAGTTCGAGACCAGCCTGACCAACATGGAGAAACCCCATATCTACTAAAAATACAGAATTAGCTGGGTGTCGTGGTGGGCACCTGTGATCCCAGCTACTCAGGAGGCTGAGGCAGGAGAATCGCTTGAACCCAGGAGGCGGAGGTTGCGGTGAGCTGAGATCACGCCATTGCACTCCAGCCTGGGCAACAAGAGCGAAACTCCATCTCAAAAATAAACCAAACAAGTAAAATTTAAAAAATAAAAACATATTTAAATTCTGGAGATTCCTATCAGAGGAGTAGGCCGTGGGGATGGGGTATTGGTGGTGACACAGCCTGTGGCCTTGCCTGTCCCTCCCCACCCCCAGGCTCAGAGTGGGTGACTGCCCTGCGGGGGCTGACAGAGCACACGTCGATACTGGTGAAGGACCTGCCCACGGGGGCCCGGCTGCTCTTTCGAGTGCGTGCACACAACATGGCAGGGCCTGGAGCCCCTGTTACCACCACAGAGCCGGTGACAGTGCAGGAGATCCTGCGTGAGTGCCCCTTCATGCAGTCACAAGACCTGCGCAGTCACAAGACCTGCCATTGACACCCCAGGCCCTTGGTGTCCAGTGGAGGTGGGGACATTTGAGGAGGCCCAGAACACTCTGCCCAGAACGCTGGCAGAGACAGGAGGGGTTGGAGCCATCATCCATGCTCTAGGCCTAGGGAAAAAGTTCAGAGAGGGTGGCCAGGCACAGTGGCTCAAGCTTGTAATTCCAGCATTTTGAGAGGCCGAGGCAGGCAGATCACTTGAGGTCAGGAGTTCGAGACCAGCCTGGCCAACATGGTGAAACCCCGTTTCTACTAAAAATACAAAAACTAGCCGGGTGTGGTGGTGGGTGCCTGTAGTCCCCCAGCTACTTGGGAGGCTGAGGCAGGAGAATTGCTTGGACCCGGGAGGTGGCAGTTGCAGTGAGCTGAGATCACACTACTACACTCCAGCCTGGGTGACAGAGTGAGACAACGTCTCAAAAAAAAAAAAGGGGGGGGGGGCGGGGGGAGGCTTTCTTGGTGTATGTCAGACCCCTAGTTCTGGAACAGGGAAAATAAAAGCCACAGTACCCAAGCTCTCTTCCAGGAGCGTCTCAGCTCCAACAGGTAAGTATTGTCTATGTCGTCAGATTGGTCTCTCTGGGATCCACTTCCCATTCCTCTGTTCTTGTCCTAGCAGAGGGTCCATCTTTTGTAAGGATTGGTTCTCAAAGCTGGAAGGAGGCAGCAAACTTGAGTGGAAACAGCACAGGGCATAGGGTGTAAAAGCCCAGGTTTACACCCTGGCCTATGACTTACTAGCTGTGTGACTTCAGTCAAGTTGCTTACCCTCTCTGATCCCTGCCTCTTGAAGCAGTGTGGTGAGGCTCAGGGAAGCCAGCTGAGCTTGGGCAGGCTGGAGTTGCTGTGTCAGCAGGAGCTAAAGGAGGTGCAGGGCCCAGCAGGCAGCTTTTTTCTTAGCTGCAGCTCTCTGGGCCTTGTCTCAAGGGAGGCTGGAGCTGTGGCGCCCCTCAGAACTGTGGCAGGCCCTCACTTAGCTACCCACTCTGTATCCACAGAACGGCCACGGCTCCAGCTGCCCAGGCACCTGCGTCAGACCATTCAGAAGAAGGTCAGGGAGCCTGTGAACCTCCTCATCCCTTTCCAGGTGGGACTGGCCCCCTTCCCTGTCCGCCAGGGGAGAGAGGCTACGGTGTGTTGTTTCTGTCCTGTGGACTGATGTCTCAGGACTGGCCCGATCTGAGGTTCCAGAGGCGGGGGTGGCAGCTGGCCCTCGGAGAGATCCAAGTTCAGGGTTAAGCTTTTCCTCCCCTCAGGGCAAGCCCCGGCCTCAGGTGACCTGGACCAAAGAGGGGCAGCCCCTGGCAGGCGAGGAGGTGAGCGTCCGCAACAGCCCCACAGACACCATCCTGTTCATCCGGGCCGCTCGCCGCGCGCATTCAGGCACTTACCAGGTGACGGTGCGCATTGAGAACATGGAGGACAAGGCCACCCTGGTGCTGCAGGTTGTCGGTGCGTGGCCAAGGCCTCCTTGAGCCCCCTTGTTTCCCATCCCTGAGCTGGGCTGCTGGGGCCAAGGGCTGAGCCAGGGGACCCAACCTACAGCTCACATTTTCCAGTCTGGTGCCCCAGCAGGCCCGGCCCTGGCTGGTAGGGGTCGGGGGGTCCCTGGAGCCCCGTGTCCCCCTGCCCACTGTCAGGAAGAGTGGTGACCCGACTGTGTCTGTCTCCCGCAGACAAGCCAAGTCCTCCCCAGGATCTCCAGGTCACTGAGGCCTGGGGTCTTAATGTGGCTCTGGAGTGGAAGCCACCCCAGGATGATGGCAACACGGAGCTCTGGGGGTACACAGTGCAGAAGGCCGACAAGAAGACCATGGTGAGCCCGGGTCTGGGGTCCCCACGTGCACCCTGCCTAGGCCTGGCAGACCCAGGCCGCAGCCACTCTTCACTGTCCTCACCACGGGCCCCTCACCCTCCCTCTGCTGATCTGAGTCCCTCCACAGTACGGGTGGAGATGCCCAGGGCACCCAGGAGAGGCTCTCGGCATCGGGGAGGGCCTGGCCCAGAGATGCCTCCCCTTCCTCCCTGCCCCCAGGAGTGGTTCACCGTCTTGGAGCATTACCGCCGCACCCACTGCGTGGTGCCAGAGCTCATCATTGGCAATGGCTACTACTTCCGTGTCTTCAGCCAGAATATGGTTGGTTCCAGTGACACAGCGGCCACCACCAAGGAGCCTGTCTTTATCCCCAGACCAGGTACTGTACCCTCATTCTCCCCACCAGGGGCTGGGGCAGGGAGGCCGTGGGAACAGGGAGGGGGGCCTAGTTTGGTGTGGCCCTCTCGGTACCAAGTCCTGTCACCAACAGGCATCACCTATGTGCCACCCAATTATAAGGCCCTGGACTTCTCTGAGGCCCCAAGCTTCACCCAGCCCCTGGTGAACCGCTCGGTCATCGCAGGCTACACCACTATGCTCTGCTGTGCTGTCCGGGGTAGCCCCAAGGTAGGGAACTTTAGGCGCTGGTCCAGGCTGACCAGGAGGCAGGGTTCATAGGCCCCGATGTCGAGCAGTCCTCTCCCCAGCCTGTCTCCCCTGCTTTCTCTCCACCTTGGGGTGTATGGACCGGGTTTCTCTTCCTGGGCAGGGCCATGGTACTGGCTGTTGGTTCCATGTTTGTTTCCAGCCTTGGGCACAGTCAGGGACTCCTTGGGACCACCCCCCACCAAGTATAAACAGAAATGCGTCTCCCTGGGTCCCTGCCAGGTCCCCTCTCAGCCTGGATGGCTTCCCTCCCTCTCTTTACCTTAATTGTAGCCCAAGATTTCCTGGTTCAAGAATGGCTTGAACCTGGGAGAAGATGCCCGCTTCCGCATGTTCAGCAAGCAGGGAGTGTTGACTCTGGAGATCAGAAAGCCCTGCCCCTTTGATGGAGGCATCTACGTCTGCAGGGCCACCAACTTACAGGGCGAGGCACAGTGCGAGTGCCGCCTGGAGGTGCGAGGTGAGGAGCCCTCGGGGCCAGGGCCTGGGAGGTGGGAAGAGCAGGGCAGCAGTGGGGACCCTGGGCTTTGCTCTGTTGTCCCGGGTCAAGCACCTGCTGTGGCTGCAAGGGCAAGGACCCTGTCATGTCCAGATGGGTACTAGCTTCCAGAAGGCTGGGAGGACACAATGACATGGCCTCCTCTTCTGCAGTGCCTCAGTGACCAGGCTGGCTCCCGGGGATGGCCAGGTATGTACTCCAGACCACCTGACACCCAGGGCACAAGTCAGTGGCTGAGCCCTGGCCCTCGGTCCGGGGGCAGCCATCAGTAAATGGGAGGCTGTAGGGGGCCTCTGTTCACTCGTAAGATAACCTGTGTTGCAGGTACAACCAGATGCCAGCCCCATACCAGGAGCCTGGAGGGAAGTTGGGGAAACCCCTCCCTGTTGTTGGATGTGTATGTGACAAGTGTGTCTCCTGGGCTGCGGTGGGGGATCAGCAGGACAGTTACGTTGGGCAGGTCTGAGTGGGTGTTGCACAGACTGGTCCACAGGGCTCCTGAAGGAAGCTCCTGGATCTTTGGGGTAAAAGGAGGGTGACCTCAAGAAAGGATGTCTGGGGACAGGCCTTCCTGGCCTGCTATGTCTTCCCAATGTGTACTGGGCAATAAAAGATTAATGTAGTCACAGAGAACTCACTCTTGTCACTCAATTTCAGTGTGCTTGTTTTCATAAAAATGCACAGGGGATGGCCAGGTACAGTGGCTCACATCTGTAATCCCAGCACTTTGGGAGGCAGAGGCGGGCGATCACCTGAGGTCAGGAGTTCCAGACCAGCCTGGCCAACACGGTGAAACCCCATCTCTACTAAAAATTCAAAAATTAGCTGGGCATGGTGGCGCGCCTGTAATCCCAGCTATTTGGAAGGCTGAGGCAGGAGAATCACCTGAACCTGGGAGGTAGAGTTTGCGATGGGCCGAGATCACGCCACTGCACTTCAGCCTGGGTGACAGAGTGAGACTCTGTCTCAAGAAGAAAAAAAAAAAAAAAAAAAAGCCCAGGGACATTGATCTTCACAGCAAAGTGAGGGCAGATATTTTTGTTGTTTTCTCAATGATTAAACCAGGCCCACAGTGGTTTCTGAGTTCATAAATCATTAACACTAGAAGGAACCTGTCTTCCCCCACAGCATTCAATCTTCAGATGATGAAACTGAGCTGTGACAGCAGAAAGCGCATTTAACTGGTCCTAGGTACTCAGCGTGATCCTTGTGCCAGGGGCTGTGGTCACAGCTGCCTGGGGGTGGAGTGAGGCAGAATCTGTGCTGATTGTCCTGGGGTGGAGCTGCACTAGGTGGCTTTGCGGTCCCAGCCATCAATAAGCCAACAGCTGGTACAGACTCATATCCCCCGTGGGAGACAGCAACCCAATCCAGCCCAGGACCATGGGGACCACAAAGGTGTCAGGGCCAGGGCCCCACTCTGCTCTCACTTCCCCTAAATCCGACCATCAGTTTCCTTTTGGGTGGGGGAAGCCAGCAGGTCTCAGAAATTCCCTGAGAACGCAGCCAGGTTTTTCCAGGACAATTCCATGAAGGTGGCTCCCAGGGGAGCTTCTAGGAGTTCTACCCAGTGGAAGACACTCCTGGCCAGGAGTCCGGGGCCCTGTGGGAGGCCCTGGCTGAGTCACCACACCTCTCTGGACCATATCCACCTGTAAGGGAAGAGAGGGCCAGGGCCTTGGCTTTCACTTAATCTCAGTTCAGGTGAGGACACCCTCTGGCTGCTCCCTCTAGCAGCCCGTTCGTTCAGTTCACGGCAGCCCAACTCTCTGCAGGGCCCCCAGGTGCTTGGGAAGGAAAGCTCCCCCCGCAGCCTTGCTCTGGGAGCCCAGAACAGGGGAGCTGGGGCCTCTGTGTGCCAAAGCTTGGACGTGGATGACCTCATCTCCTTCCTTCCTTCCAGCCTGAGGTGCCTTTTTAGAGTCCAGGGACAGCCGTCCTCAGGCCTGAGCCAAGAGGAGGTGTCATTTAATGCAAGGCAGCCAGGGAGCCCGAAGGGAGTCAAGGACATTTATTTCACATTCACACAGCTGTACATTTTCTATAAATAATGTGGGGCTGAAATATTTACAGTCATCTCTTGCCCATGCCCAGGCTGCCTCTCCCTCCTGGCACCCCATGCCTGGAGACACAGCCTGCAGACACAGATGTGCAAATCCAGCTTGGTCTTTCCTGCCCCCTCCCTGATGCTCAGGCAGAAGAGCCAGCGGTCCCTGGGACTCCACGAGCCTCGCCCACTCCGTCCTCTGATGCCGAAGGCGCGGCAGGCCACAGGGAATTCGCTGTTCCACTGCAGTGACGAAGGCTGTAGCAGGCAGCAGCCCACGCTTGCGGGCCCCGGGCAGTAGCTGCCAGCTTGGGAATGCAGAAGGAAGCAGGGAGGCTGCCACTCGCTCCGGCTGCCCCCCAATTCTTCCCTTCCTCTCTGTGCCCTTCCTCTGAGAGGGCGAGCCCCAGGGTTCCCTCATTCCTCACAGAGTGAAACTGCTCCGGGTGCCCAGTCATGCCGGGTCAAAGAGAAGGGAGAGCCAGACTCTTGCAGTAGACAGTTACAACGCCAGGGACAAGGACAAGGAACCATAACACAAATGTCTCAAGGACACACAATAATGAGTTCACACCAGCCCCACAGACACACACTCTTGAGCCCTGAGGGGAAGGCAGTTTGGTCTTCTGGGAGTGGAGAGGGAGAAGGTGGACACGCTCAAAGACACACTCAGAGGGACACATAACCGGTAACCAACTAAGCCACAGTAGGGGCTTGCAGAGGACACACAAGCATCGTCCACTCCTCAGTCACAGCAGCATCGTGCACTTGGGAACAGAAAGGGGCCGGGGCGTGCCCTGGGCTGGGGCGGCTTCGTAGCCCCTCTCCATCAGCTAGAGACAGGCCGGGGTGGGGTTCTGAGATCTTCCTCACTGCTACGAACTGCAGCCACGTACGAGAAGAGACACAATACAGAGTAGCAGATTTCATGGGCCTAAAGGGGAGAGAAAACCAAGTGGATCACGATACTGAGACTCCTGCATCTCCACATGTGGAGGATCTGCCAATGGGCAACTCCTGCCCTAACACTGGACATGGGCCTCTGGCCTAAACGTGAGCTCCAAGCAAGGAAGCTGTCGCTGTGGGAGAGGGGATCCACGTGTGCGTGTCTGTCTCCCAGGGCTCAAGACCCGTTTCAGCTTGAGTTGAACCTTTGGCGACAAGACCAGGTCCCCACTCAACCCTGTGCCCACCCCTCCTCCTGTCTGAAGGTCCCCAGGGAGCCCTGCACACTGTGGCCCATCAGGGTTGAGCGGCACACTCACCATTGGTGTCTTGTACTTGTGGCTCACCACTTCTTTAATTTCAGGAACTAAAACCGGACGGGCAAGAGACAAAACAGAAGGTTCAACACTAAGAGCAGTAGTGCCATGCTCCCCCAGGCGGCAGCGCCCGGCGTCAGGGTCCCCTTCCCCTCTGTGGCCTCTCACAGTGGCTGCAGCAGCTTAGGCTATGACAGGGCAGAGGCCACCAGAGGCTCTGTCCAGACCCTGCCGGCTGGGAGGACATGGCCCCAGCCTCCTCAGCTAGGCCTCTGCCGTCTGCAGTGGCTTTTACTTGATGGCTGTGATTCTAGCCACTTCTTTGAAAGCCCTGGATGGGAGGGATGGGCCTTTCACCAGCCTGGTCACGGCTACTGTCCAGGGCCCCTGAGGAGCTGCCGTGGGGATTTCCCAGGTTTTGGCTGGGAGGAGAGAGCCGTTTCTAGCTTGTGTCCAACTTTGCTGAGATACCCGTGAACTCATCTTGTCACCAGCCTGAAAATTGGGTCATGTTAAACACAGTTCCCTTTATTCCCAGCCCCCTACAGAGAGGGTCTTGAGGCTGGATGAAGAGCTAACATGATACTAAACCCACAGGACGTGGCAGTGTCCTCCCTTGAGTGGCAGGAGAAGCCCAGGCCTGCCTGTGTGAGGGAGAGCGTCTGAGGGCTCTGGAGCAACACACCCAGCAGAAGACAGGCGAGTACAGCACCCAGGGAGGGAGGTGACAGGGAGCATCAGGCAAAATACACACATGTCCACAGCCCGGAAGGCAAGAGAGTCCCCCCGCTCCAGCCATGCAGGGGTTCTGCTTGGCCAGAGGAAGGAGTAGGCCCCCCAGGCTCAGCCATCATCGTGGCCCCTTGAGACTGGGAGTGGAGGGGCCTGGCATCTCCCTGGGGGCCAGAAAAGGCAGGAGGAGAATTGGCTGTACCTTCCTCTGACCCTGGGAGGTAGAATTTGGGGAAACTCAGGGTCAGCAGGGAATAAACTCATCAAAGGTAGAGCAAGAAGCCCAGGCCATTCTCCTGAGTTGGAAGATTCCCCCAAGTGTCTCTCTGACAGAAGAGAGAAGGGAGCACACGGGGAGGGAAGTCCAGTAAGCCAGTGAGGGGGGAGGCAAGGTGGGAAGAAAGAGGGTGGGGGAGAAAGGAAGAGATGAGCTGGCAGTGTGAGGAGCTGGTTCGGTGGAAGGGAGCTACCCACCCAGGGCAGGGCCCAAGGCAGAGACCTGGGGAGAGGCAGCACGAGCCGAGGTCACTTTACCTGCTGGAGAACGAAGGTTTTCATAGCAGCGATGAGGGGCACAAAAGAATGAAGCACAAACACAGCAGGAACTCAAAGCCCCAGGGTGAGAACCCACTACACCACTCCCTAGCGCTGGCTCCCAGCTTCGGGCTACAGCTGTCTTGCTAGGCTCCTCTGTCCCTCAAGTGAGTCTGCCTGCGATGCCCCGTGCCCTTCGTCTGGCACAGAGGCCAGGTGGAGACCACAGCGGTGCCAGGGAGGCTGGGTGGAGGACTGGGCTGCTAGAGAGATTGCAGCAGGTGACACAGACGTAGTGGAGCTTGGGGGTCACCAGTCTGCTCTATCCCAAACTTTCTGACCACTGGCTGGCCCAGCACGGGGAGGTGGTGCTACTTTGCTGAGCTGCTTCAGGACCACCTCTAAACTCAAAACCCACCTGAGGCCCCATTTGCTCTTCTGTGATCCATTATCTATCTTTCCCTTCCACTTCCCGGCTCTCATCTCAGGGGTCCCTTTTCTTCCTTGTCTCTCCTGCTCCTCCTGACCTCTCTACAGAGGTTCTTCTTCTCCCTGACCCTAGACCCTCCTCTGGAGCTCCGAGGTTTGAGTTACTGCCATGTGAGTCCAGACCTAAGAGCAAAATAGTGTAATTACCAAATTCCTCCAGGACAAAGACGCCTCGAACTGTATTGCACTTTTTAATGTGATTCAGCTCTATGAAAACCTGCAAGAGAGGGAGGGAGGGCGGGGTAAGGCCCACAGGCTCCACCCCTGCCCCACACAGCACACTCTCCCAGCTACAGCCCCACCCACACAAAGAAAGTCTATTTCCCAAAGAGAGGACAGAAGAATCCACACGCACACAACTCAAAAGCGCTAAGAAGCGAAGATAGCAGAAAGGGCATGTACCTTCCGCTCCTGGCCGGAGGAGAAAGCATGGGAGAGAAATGAAGGCGTTAGTTTCAATGGTCAAACCCAACCCGAAGGCCCCGCTGCTGGCCTGGGCTGCCCACCCGTACCCTCTGCCCAGGGCAGTGCTTGTAAGACACAGTGCCCCAGGGATCCCCACTCAGCCCATCAGGTCTCTACCCTTCCATGCATCCTCCTCCGGCGCAGAGGGCTGGCACGGGCGCAAAGCTCCCCTCAGACTGTCCTCGGGGTGGGAGGTGTTGGCATCCTCCTTGAAACAGGATCCAGGATCTCCCAAGAGGTATGTGGTGACAATAATATCAGCTACCACTTGCTGAGCACATACTTGGGGTTTACAAATACGATTTCTAATCCCTGCGCCTACATGACACAGTATATAGTATTACCCCCATTTTCTACATGAGGAAACTATGGATCAGAAAGTTTCTCTGCCCACGAACGTGGAAGCTGGGCTTCAAATCCAAGCATGTCCTGACACCAAAGCCTGTGCTTTTCCCATTCACCCCAGACTGCACAGCTCCACCAGGAGGTCTGCTGCCCCTTCCAGTCCAACTGACCACTGTGTGGCAGAAGAGAGGCAGGTTGCTATCTCATTATTAACTGTGAGGTGAGATTGAGAAGCTGGGCTTTCCTCCCTTTCTCTGCACAATCTATCTTCTAGGGGCCAAGCCTTCAACCACAGACTGGCTTGGATGGCTGCCCAGAGGGGCTGTGCCAAGGGCAGGACGAGGAACAGGGCAGAGCACCTGGGCGTTGCTTAGCAAGATCTCATCTTCAGACAGGGAGGCCACAGCACTAAAATGTGGTCAGGAGCCTGCTCCTCAAGAAATACTGATACCTTTGTGGTCCAGAAAAGCACTTAGGTAGACCCTTCTCTGGGCTGGTCCTAAGGTCTTTGGGGTTGGCTACCGCCCTAAGTCCTAGATTGAAAATACACTAAGGGGCTGCTGGCAGCCTGGGCAGCTGTTTCCTGTTAAACTAAAGCTGCCCAGCTACGTTCCTGGAAGAGGGCTACAACGGCTAGCGGAGGGAGGGAGACAGCCACGTCAGTCAGGCATCCACCTCCCCTGAGGGTCTGCGGCCTGGCCAGGGGCTATGGGGCTTCACACATTCGGGTCTGGCTCAGAGCCTCAGGGAGAGCAACCCAGACATCAGGGAAAGAGGAGGGAAGGCACTTGTGTGAGGAGTCAGAGCTGTGAACGGACCTGGGATGATGCGCTGGCCTCAGAAAGGAATTAGCTTAAGGAATGTCCACTGAGAGAAAAAGGTAACACTGTGTTAAAAGACCAAGAGAGAAAAAAAAAAAAAAAAGTCAGCTCCTATGGTGGAATTACAATGAGGGAAATATGTATCCAGAACTGCTTCCCAATCAAAAGAAGGGGAATGGGGCCTGTGGAGCAGGGGACAGAGTGGGAATACTCAGAGGAAGGAAAAGAACGGAAGAAGAATCCGCAGAAGAAAAAGGCAAATAAACACACTCCAGAGAGGACAGATACAAGCTACTTACACACAGGCACGTACACACGCACACGCAAGCTGCACGCACACCAGAAAGACACAAGGAGATCGGCCATTCTAGACTCTCAAAGCAAAACCACCAAGCAGAAGCATACCCTGGGAATAGAGGAAGGCAGAGACACTGCAGGGGAAGGGCCAAGTGAGACGCTCCCACTCACACTGTGTGGAGTCCAACGGATGGGGCAGCGTGGCCACCCGGCCTCGCTCCTGCCCAGCCTCCCCCGCAGGCTCCCTGGTGCATCTTCACAGCGCCAGGTGGTCGCCAACGTCACTGTGCCCTCCCCTGGGATTTCTTTCCTGGGTCCAGCTGCTCCAGTTCTCCCTCTAGCTCCAGAGGGCCCTCTCTCATGCTTTGCTGGGGAAGTACTGGGGGCCTAGACATTGGTCCTTTTTACAGGGAGCTTCGTGCTGCTGCTCGCACCTACCTGATTGTGCATGAACTTGAGGTTGATCCCTTCTAGAGTGACCTGCAGCAGGCCACCCTCACCAGTCTTCATGTCCTGCACAGGGAACTCGCCACCCAATTCAGGTCCTGTAGTGAGGGAGGGGCTATCAGCTCACTGGTGTGGTGGGAATCCCACCCCTGACTTCCTGCCAGGCCCCTGACACTCAGAAGGACTGGTGGAAACAGGGAAGACACTCTCAGGAAAAACTCTCCTCACCGGGTTTGATGCTTTGCTGTCGGGCGGCAGCGCGCTCCATGCTGTCCTTCACACAGTAGTACAGCTCCCGACACTGTGGCACAGGGGGAGAGCGGTCCCATCATGGGGGCTGTCCAGGGTTCCCCACCCACTGCTCTGTAACGGCCACTGAAGGCTTGGGCTGACACCAGGACCTCCAAGACAGCTTTAGGTACCCCACCCAACAGCTGGAGACAGAAGTGTGGCTCCAGACATGGGTTTTGGAATTTTAACTTCCCAAAGATAAACTCACTATTTGGTCTTCAATGCCTACCCTAGCCCCAACCCAAACACAGATCCTGGGTACCTTTTTAGTATAGAACTTGTTGAGCTGGGTCTCAGAGCCATTTCTACGCCACAAGCACAACACCTTGGTCTTGGGACAGTAGGTCATGTTGATGAGCTTCTCATACCACCAGCGCTCATACACTGTTCCGATGTTACTACGCAACACCACACAGTCATCGCACACCTGGAGAAGTGCACAAAGCGGCTCAGTGGTTCCTGTCTCTGACAGCCTCTTCCTAAACTGTTTCCTACAGGGAAAGGTGGGATAACTGGCCCTGCAGCATCTCCATGGTCAGGTTTTCTGCCTTACACTCACGGTGTCCCTAGCTGGAGACACAAAACAGAACTACTGACATGCTGCCTGCTACAAGGATTGGTGGAAGAGATAGAGTCATTAGAAGAACCTGTGTATAAGTGAGGAGGTACAAATCAATCAGTTATTTATTGCTTTTTTTTTTTTTTTGAGACAGGGTCTCACTTTGTCCCCCAGGCTTGAGTGCACTGGTGCCATCTCAGCTCACTGCAGCCTTGACCTCCCAGGTTCAAGTCATCTTCCTGCCTCAGCCCCTAAAGTAGCAGGGGACTACAGGTGCACACCATCACACTGGCTATAGTTTTTTTTTTTTTTTTTCTGAGATGGAGTCCCACTCTGTTGCCCGGGCTGGAGTGTAGTGGTGCCATCTCGACTCACTACAACCTCTGCCTCATGGGTTCAAACGATTTTCCTGCCTCAACCTCCTGAGTAGCTGAGACTACAGGCACACACCACCATGCTTGGTTAATTTTTGTATTTTTAGTAGAGACAGGGTTTCATCATGTTGGCCGGCCTGTCTTGAACTCCAGACCTCAAGTGATTCGCCCGTCTCCGCCTCCCAAAGTGCTGGGATTACAGGTGTGAGCCACCGCACCAAGCCTAGTTATTTATTTACCTTTTATGTGCTCTATGGACTTAAAGTATTTGGAGGAGATCTCATACCTCCATCTTATGACCTCAGGAATCAGCTTTGTTGACAAACACAAAGGCAGGAGATCATGACAGACTTAACCAAGGAGAAAAATGGAGCTGATGTACTTTCTAATCCTGGCTCTACCCTTTATCTATAAAAAATATATATATATATATATATATATTTTTTTTGGATACGGAGTCTCTCTCTGTCGCCCAGGCTGGAGTGCAGTGGCGCGATCTCGGCTCACTGCAAGCTCCGCCTCCTGGGTTCACGCCATTCTCCTGCCTCAACCTCCGGAGCAGCTGGGACTACAGGCGCCCGCCACCGCGCCCGGCTAATTTTTTTGTATTTTTAGTAGAGACGGGGTTTCACCGTGTTCGCCAGGATGGTCTCGATCTCCTGATCTCGTGATCCGCCAGCCTCGGCCTCCCAAAGTGCTGGGATTACAGGCGTGAGCCACCGCGCCCGGCTCTATAAAAATATTTTAAAAAATTAATTATACAAGTGACACATGAACAGTGCCTACTGCACAAAAATGATACAATACAGGATGATATAAATTAAAAAGCAAATATCTTTGACACCTTCTGTTCAACAGTCTCTTTCAGGTGAAGTTATCCGTTCTTTTTTTTTTTTTTGAGACAGAGTCTTGCTCTGTCGCCCAGGCTGGAGTGCAGTGGTGCGATCTCAGCTCACTGCAAGCTCCGCCTCCCAGGTTCACGCCATTCTCCCGCCTCAGCCTCCCGAGTAGCTGGGACTACAGGTGCACGCCACCATGCCCGGCTAATTTTTTTTTTTTTTTTAAGTAGAGACAAGGTTTCACTGTGTTAGTAAGGATGGTCTCGATCTCCTGACCTCATGATCTGCCTGCCTCGGCCTCCTAAAGTGCTGGGATTACAGGTGTGAGCCACTGTACCCAGCCAGTTATCTGTTCTTAAGGCTTCAAATGTTACCGAAGACATTATAGCACAGTGGTGAAGGGCACAGGTCTAAAGTTAGCCTGAGTTTAGATTCCAGCCCTGCCATTACTGAGCTGTGCCACCTGAACAAGTTCATCTGTGTTCACAGTTCCTCACGGGTGAGATGGGGATAGTAACAGTAATAACTTCCTACAGTTACTATGAAGACTAAATGAGCTAATGTGCATAAAGTACTTAAGGTGCATACAAAGCCAGGCACACAGAAAGTACCCTAATTGGCTACTAGATATCAGAACTATGAAACTAATGATTATTACCACGTTGATGGTTCTTACCTCTTTTGCCATCTTAGACCTCTCTTCCTGAGCTCCTGAGCCTCTCAATGCCTGGATGCTTCACATGTAGCACCTCAAACTCATTGTGTCCAAATCTGAACTCAACATCTCCTCCTGGGCAGATCCTCCTTTTAAGTCTGCTATTTGAGGAAACGGCACCACCATCCACCCAGCTGCCCCAGCCTGAAATGAAGAAGTGATGCCCGACTCCTTCCTCTTCCCTCTAACTACACTCCATCACTGAGTATTGGTTCTAGCTCAAATATCCCTGACTGCTCTTCCACTCCCCAACCATTAACTCTTACTCTTTCTTCAAGTCTAAGCTCAAAGGTCAACTTCTCAAAGGAGCTGTCCACAGCTCCTAGGCCTTCTGCTATATATTCCCATAACTCCTGCCCCCTGAGCTTCTTTCATAATGCTCACCGTATTTTATAATACTCTTTATTTATTTGATTTCCCCGATAGCTTGTCAATGCTAAGGGCAATAGAAATCACGTCTGTCTTATTCACTGCTATAATCCCGACACCCAACAAACTACCTAGCACATTAATATGTGCTCCATAAATATTAGATGAGTGATTAAGGACTACACAAGACTATCAGGTTTAAGCTGCTGTGTAAGAGTTTACTGGAGTTCTAAAGCCTTTGAAGAATGAGTCAAAGTGGCAGAGTAGGAATGGGAAACCTGAGTTCTAGCCCCAGTCTGACTCTGTGGTTTTCTCCAGGGGGAAAATGGACAATACCACTCTGCCTTTCATAATCCTTTAAGAACATCATGTAGGCCGGGCGCGGTGGCTCAAGCCTGTAATCCCAGCACTTTGGGAGGCCGAGACGGGCGGATCACGAGGTCAGGAGATTGAGACCATCCTGGCTAACACGGTGAAACCCCGTCTCTACTAAAAAAATACAAAAAAAAAAAACTAGCCGGGCGAGGTGGCGGGCGCCTGTAGTCCCAGCTACTCGGGAGGCTGAGGCAGGAGAATGGCATAAACCCGGGAGGCGGAGCTTGCAGTGAGCTGAGATCCGGCCACTGCACTCCAGTCCGGGCAACAGAGCGAGACTCGTCTCAAAAAAACAAAACAAAACAAAACAAAACAACAACAAAAAGAACATCATGTAAAGGTGGGCAGAACACATTTAGGAGAACACATGATTTCTAAGCTAGAGCATTCTAGGCTAGAGAAATGCTCGTAATATACTGTTAGAGTCACCTAAGTGGCTGTTGGAGGTGTAAATTGGTATAGTCTTTGGGATGGCAATTTGGCAAAATCTAATGAAATTTTAAATGTAATAAGCTTGACTTGAAAATTTCATGTCTAGGACTATATCCTATAGAAATTCTCATGTGAGGGTGCAAAAATATATGCTCAAGGATATTCAGTGAGCAATTTTTTATTTATTTTTGAGACAGGGTCTTGCTCTGTCACCCAGGCTGGACTGAAGTGGTGCAGTCAGGGCCTACTGAAGCCTTGACCTCCCAGGCTCAAGGATACTCCCCACTTAACCTGCCCAGTAGCTGGGAACAAGGGCATGTACTAGCATGCCTAGTTTATTTTAAAATTTTTTTGTGGAGACAGGGTTTCCCTATGTTGCCCAGGCTGGTCTTGACCTCCTGGGCACAAGCGAACCTCCCAGCTCAGCATCCCCAGTAGCTGGGACCACAGGCATACATACACCACCACATGTATGACTAACTTTTAAATTTTTTGTAGAGACAGGGTCTCTCTCTGTTGCCCACGCTGGTCTCAAACTCTGGGCTCAAGCAATCCTCCTGCCTCGGCCTCCCAAAATACTGGGATTACAGGCGTGAGCCACCATGCTTGGCCTAATGAGCAATATTTTTTAAAAAAAATAGTGGGAGGCACTAGTTAAACTAATTATGTTACACCATATAACATCTAATGGCTAAGCATCCATTAAACTAAAAAGAAAAAAAGACAGAGACATGGAAAGGTATATCATTAAGTGAAAAAAGCAAATTATTTAACAATATCTGTAATTTGTTTGTTGTTTTCTTTTTGAGATGGGTCTCGCTTTGTCACCCAGGCTGGAATGCAGTGGCATGATCTTGGCTCACTGCAACCTCCCGCTCTGGGTTCAAGCAATTCTCCTGCCTCAGCCTCCCAAGTAGCTGGGATTACAGGCGCCTGCCACCACGCCTGGCTAATTTTTGTATTTTTAGGAGAGACAGGGTGTCACCATGTTGGCAAGGCTAGTCTGGAACTGCTGACCTCAGGTGATCTGCTCGCCTTAGCCTCCCAAAGTGCTGGGATTACAGGCTCATGTGAGCCACTGCGCCCGGCCTAATATTTGTAATTTGATACCACTTCCACAAGTGCCAAAACAAAATTCCATATAAATAAATTATATTTACACAAATATGCATTTTCAATAATCTGAAAGGAGTCACACGAAACTCTTTAATAGTGGTTACCTCTGGGACAAAGGATTGAGAGGGAGTAAACTTTTATTTTTTAACTTCTGCGTGGTTTGAAACATTTATAGCACATACTGTTTTACTTTTGTAACTAAAAAAAGTGCAATAAAAAGTTTTTTAAAATCTTTGGCGGCCGGGTGCAGTGGCTCACACCTGAAATCCCAGCACTTTGGGAGGCCGAGGTGGGCAGATCATGAGGTCAGGAGATTGAGACCATCCTGGCTAACACGGTGAAACTGTGTCTCTACTAAAAACACAAAAAATTAGCCGGGCAAAGTGTTGGGTGCCTGTAGTCCCAGCTACTTGGGAGGCTGAAGCAGGAGAACGGTGTGAACCCGGGAGGCGGAGCTTGCAGTGAGCTGAGATCGCACCACTGCACTCCAGCCTGGGCAACAAAGCAAGACTGTCTCAAAAAAAAAAAAAACAAAAAATCTTTGGCCGGGTATGGTGGTTCACACCTGTAATCCCAGCATTTTGGGAGGCCAAGGTAGACAGATCACTTAAGGCCAGGAGTTCAAGACCAGCCTGGCCAACATGGCAAAACCTCATCTCTGCTAAAAATACCAGAAATTAGCCGAGCGTGGTGATGCGTGCCTGTAGTCCCAGCTACTCGGGAGGCTGAGGTAGAATCACTTGAACTCGGTGGGTAGATGTTGCAGTGAGCCAAGATTGTGCCACTGCACTAAAGCCTGGGTGACAGAGCAAGACTCTATCACCAAAAAAAAAAAAATCTTCCTTGGCCAGGCGTGGCAGCTCACACCTGTAATCCCAGCACTTTGGGAGGCTGAGGTGGGCGGATCACCTGAGGTCAGGAGTTCGAGACCAGCTTGGCCAACATGGTGAAACCCCATCTCTACTAAAAATACAAAAATTAGCCGGACATGATGGCATGTGCCTGTAGTCCCAGCTACTCAGGAGGCTGAGGCAGGAGAATTGCTTGAACCCGGGAAGCAGAGGTTGCAGTGAACCAAGATTGCGCCATTGCACTTCAGCCTGGGCAACAGAGTGAGATTCTGTCTTAAAAAAAAAAAAAAAATCCCAAAGTGCTGTCCAATTGATCATGCAGAAAGCAGGCTATGCTCTGAGAAAGGCTAAATCAAATAGCCTCACAGTAGCCAGGTGATGTCACAGTGACCATGTGCACTCTTCCCTGGCATGGCACCACTTTGAGGAAGTAGCATCTATTTGGGTAATGCGTCCAGTCCCACACTCCAGAGACTTAGCATGAGGCTCCCTCTACAGTGGTGAGAGTAAGAGTAGTTCAAGGAAACTGCTGGAGAGATTTTTTTTTTTAAAGGAAAAGAAAAGGGCAAGAGTCATGTGGCACTTCTACTGTGGTGCAGGCGTCCTGAGTCAGCCCTCAGCCCCGAGAGGTAACAAGGCAAATTCTAACACTTTAAAGGGTGACATGAAAATGACTCACTCCTTCTTGACTACACTGATGTGTATGTTTCTGCTTCAGGGTAAGCCCCTCTGTTTGGTAAACCACCTGTTAAAAAAACTGTGACTGTGGAAATCAAATTCAGCTAAATCATAGGGGAACAGATAACATAAGCAAAATTTCACTACTTTATATTTAGGAGTTGTACTTGGTCCTTAAAATTACTTAGAGGTCTGTTTCAGAATTAAAAACACAAAAATGAAGAAAACACGGCCAATTTCCTTTATAATCCTGGAGAGTAAGGCTTTTTCTAACTATGTCTCAAAATCCAGAAGCCGTAAAAGATACTATTGATTAATTTAATTATATAAAAGTAGCCAGGCGTGATGGCTCACACCTGTAATCCCAGCACTTTGAGAGGCTGAGGTGGGTGGATCACTTGAGGTCAGGAGTGCGAGACCACCCTGGCCAACATGGTAAAACCCCATCTCTACTAAAAATACAAGAATTAGCCGGGTGTGGTGGCAGGCACCTGTAATCCCAGCTACTTGGGATGCTGAGGCAGGAGAATTGCTTGAACCTGGGAGGCAGAGGTTGCAGTGAGTCGAGATTGCGCCGCTGCATCCAGCCTGGGTGACAGAGACAGACTCTGTCTCAAAAAAAAAAAAAAAAAAAAAAATTATATACAAGTAAAAAATTTATGTGTGTCAAAAAATATCATAGGCAAAAGCAGAAAAGACAAATGAGGAACTTTCTGGTGGGCAGATCAGACTGCCCACATCTGAGCCCACCGATCAGTAGGAGAGGGATGACCATAAGAGGCAACAGGAAGCGTATAGCACCACTCATTAAATGTTCTTCCCAGAAGAGTGAATCTGAAAGTGATCAAACCTCTAAACTGAACTACCAGTCTATGAGAAATATGTGACAGAGAAACACGCTAACAGAAGGGAGACACAATCAGCAAAAAATCTAGAATGTAGGAGACTCCACAGGGCAAATGATCCAATTTCTTCAACAAAATAAATTGCAAAGGGCGTATTACATGTTATGAGACACTTAAGAATTCCATCAACCAAAATTACAAATGCATTGTCCCTCTGACCCAGCAATCTCATTTCTGGGAACCCTTAGACACACTTGCACATGTATGAAATGAAGCAAGCACAGCATCATTCACAGTATCACTATCAGTAACAGCAAATTTGGAAGCAACCCAAGGATCCGTATGTACTGACTGTTTAAATAAATTAAGGCACAGTCACACAGTGGAATACATGTAGCCATAAAACGAATGGGAAAGCTTTCTTGGTACTGATACAGAAGAGGACCAGGACAATATTAAATGAAAAAAAACAAGGAATAAAGCAATGGATAAGATG
Source organism: Piliocolobus tephrosceles (assembly GCF_002776525.5). Classification (NCBI taxonomy): domain Eukaryota; kingdom Metazoa; phylum Chordata; class Mammalia; order Primates; family Cercopithecidae; genus Piliocolobus; species Piliocolobus tephrosceles. The sequence goes on from NC_045446.1 coordinate 17,373,645, forward strand.
CGCTATCTTTCTGAAAGAAAGGACAAAAATAGGTCAGGTGGGGTGGCTTATGCCTATAATCCCAGCACTTTGTGAGGCCAAGGTGGGCGGATCACTTGAGATCTGGAGTTCAAGACCAGCCTGGCCAATATGGTGAAACCCTGTCTCTACTAAAAATAGAAAAACTAGCTGGGCATGGTGGTGGGCGCCTGTAATCCCAGCTACTTGGGCGGCTAAGGCAGGAGAATTGCTTGAACCCAGGAGGTGGAGGGTGCAGTGAGCCAAGTTTGGACCACTGCACTCCAGCCTGAGAAAAAAACAGCGAGACTCCGTCTCAAAGAGAAAAAAAAAAAAAAAAAAAGAAGGGAGAAAAATAAGAATTTGTGTTCATCGAGACTCCATCTCAAAGAGAAAAAAAAAAAAAGGAGAAAAATAAGAATTTGTGTTCATATTTTATTGTTTGCACAAAAATCCACTGGAAGGCCGGGGGCACTGGCTCACGCCTGTAATCCTAGTAGTTTGGGAGGCCGAGGTGGGTGCATCACTGAGGTCAGGAGTTCGAGACCAGCCTGACCAACATGGCAAAACCCCATCCCTAAAAAAAATACAAAAAATTAGCCAGGCATGGTGGCAGGTGTCTGTAATTCCATCTACTTGTGAGCCTGAGGCAGAATTGCTTGAATCCAGGAGGTGGAGGTTGCAGTGAGCCAAGATCATGCCATTGCATTCCAGCCTGGGCATCAGAGCAAGACTCTGTCTCAAAAAGAAAAAAAAAAAAAAAATTCACTGGAATTTACAAAGGAAACTAATAAAAGTGGTTGTCTATAGGATGAAGGGGTGAGGGGAGTGGAAAATTCAGTGGAAGGGGACAAGAATGAGTATAAGACTTCCCAGTGTGTACTATTTTCTGTTATTCTGATTTATGAACAATGTGATAATATCATCTACATACAGATAGATATCTTTATATGTGTGTGCGTGTGTGTATGTGTATAAAATAAATAGGGCCAGGCGCGGTGGCTCACACCTGTAATCCCAGCACTTTGGGGGGTCAAGGCAGGTGGATCACTTGAAGTCAGGGGTTCAAGACCAGCCTGGCCAACCAACATTGGTAAAATCCCATCTCTACTAAAATACAAAAAATTGGCCAGGCATGGTGGTGCATGCCTGTAATCCTAGCTACTCAGGAAGCTGAGGCAGGAGAATTGCTTGAACCTGGGAGGCGGAGGCTGTAGTGAGCCAAGATCACGCCACTGCACTCCAGCCTGGGTGACAGAGCGATACTCTCCCTCAAAAAAAAAAAAGAAAAAGAAAAAGAAAAAGAAATGGGTATCATCTACTATATAAAATTTAATTATCTGAATAACAATCTGATAATCTGGTCAGGTGCGGTGGCTCATGCCTGTAACCCCAGCACTTTGGAAGGCCAAAGTAGGTGGATTACTTGAGGTCAGGAGTTTGAGACCAGCCTGGCCAACATGATCAAATCCCGTGTCTACTAAAAATAGAAAAATCAGCCGGGCATGGTGGCTGGTGCCTGTAATCCCAGCTACTTGCGAGGCTGCGAGGCTGTGGCAGGAGAACTGCTTGAACCCGGGAGGCGGAGGTTGCAGTGAGCCAAGATCACGCCACTGCACTCCAGCCTGGGTGACAGAGCGATACTCTCTCTCAAAAAAAAAAAAAAAAAAAAAAAAAAAGAAAGAAATGGGTATCATCTACTATATAAAATTTAATTATCTGAATAACAATCTGATAATCTGGTCAGGTGCGGTGGCTCACGCCTGTAACCCCCAACACTTTGGAAGGCCAAGGTGGGTGGATTACTTGAGGTCAGGAGTTTGAGACCAGCCTGGCCAACATGATCAAATCCCGTGTCTACTAAAAATAGAAAAATCAGCCGGGCATGGTGGCTGGCGCCTGTAATCCCAGCTACTTTGTGAGGCTGTGGCAGGAGAACTGCTTGAACCCGGGAGGCGGAGGTTGCAGTGAGCTGAGATCAAGCCACTGCCCTCCAGCCTGGGTGACAGAGCAAGACCCTATCTCAAAAACACACACACAAAAAAACCAAACAATCCCAATCTGATAATTTAATGATAAATGGATCATGAAGATGAATGAGAGAAATGAGAAAAATATTCTGGCATCAGTTCTAGGAGTTCCCTGTGACTCTCCAATAGCCCCTTTGGGCCCCCAGTGTGAACCAGCACCTACCTCCATGAAAAAGATATCTCCGTTTGTATCTGTCCCTGCATGTACCACAAATGTCTGCTTCTTCATATGCCGGCTGCCACTGGACCAGATAGAGAGATCGCGTCCATTCTGATGAAAGAGAGATTTTTTTGGGACAGTCATACATCCCTCTCAGAGGGCTCTGGGCCAAGAATTCCCCATCCAGCAATCAAATTCATATCAGCTTCCTCAGCACAGTCTCATCTGCTGGCCACTGGTCACCCGGGAAGTGGTTTCAGATGTTTTGGTCTCAGAAGCCCTATATATCTCTTAAAATTTATTGAAGATTCCAAAGAGCTTTCGTTTATGTGAGTTATAGATATTTACATACTAGAAATTTAAACAAATTTCTCAAATGATTAATTATAAAAACAATTAATAATTCAGTAATAACCCATTACATAGTAATATAAACATTTTTAATAACTATATTTTCCAAAAAAAGGGAACTGTTTCACATTTTTGCAAATCTCCTGAATGTTTGACTTAACAGCAAATAGCTGCATTCTCCTATCTGCTTCTGCATTGAGTCTGTTGCAGTATGTTGCTTTGGTTGAGGTATATGAAAAAAACGACCTAACAGATACATATTTGGAAAATGGAAGAGGATTTTCATAGCCTTTTCAGATAAACAGACGTATTCTTTTTTAACACTATACCAGAACTTGAGAAGTAGCAGCTTCTTTTTTTTTAGAGACAAGGTTTTGCTCTGTCACCCAGGCTGGAGTTCAGTGGCATGACCATAGCCCACTACAGCTTTGAACTCCTGGGCATAAGTGACACTCCTGCCTCAGCCTCCCAAGTACCTGGGATTACAGGCATAAATCACAACACCCAGCAACAGCAGCTTTTGAAAGTCAGCTGCAGTGTGGAATCTGAAAGCACATCAATGAACATTTTACACTGTTACATTAAAATCCATTTAGGCCAGACATGGGGGCTCATTCCTGTAATCCCAACACTTTAGGAGGCCAAGTCAGGAGTACCGTTTGAGCCCAGGCAGGAGTTGGAGACCAGCCTGGGCAACAGTGAGCCCCTATTCTCCATACATTGTTTTTTTTTGAGACAGGGTCTCATTCTGTCACCCAGGCTGGAGTGCAGTGGTGCTGAATCACGGCAGCCTCAACCTCCTGAGCTCAAGTGATCCTCCCACCTCAGCTTCCCAAGTAGCTGGAACTACAGGTGCATGCCACCATGCCTGGCTGATTTTTTTATTTTTTGTAGAAATGGGGTCTCCCTTGGCTGGGCGTGGTGGCTCACACCTGTAATCCCAGCACTTTGGGAGGCCAAGGTGGGTAGATCACAAGGTCAGGAGTTAGAGACTAGCCTAACCAACATAGTGAAACCTCGTCTCTACTAAAAATATAAAAATTAGCTGGGCGTGGTGGCGGGGGCCTGTAGTCCCAGCTACTAGGGAGGCTGAGACAGGAGAATGACATGAACCCAGGAGGCGGAGCTTGCAGTGAGCCGAGATGGCACCACTGCACTCCAGCCTGGGAGACAGAGCGAGACTTCATCTCAAAAAAAAAAAAGTATAATCATCAATTTAATAAAAGTAACAGTTTTCACTGCTTCTTCAAGGACATTTATAAGCACAACTGGCATTTTTAAAAAAACTAAGAGTATAAGCCAGGCGCAGTGGCTCATGCCCGTAATCCCAGAACTTTGGGAGGCTGAGGCAGGCAGATCATTTGAGGTCAGGAGTTCGAGATGAGCCTGGCGAATGCCCATCTCTACTAAAAATACAAAAATTAGCCAGGCGTGGTGGTGCATGCCTGTAACCTCAGCTACTCAGGAGGCTAAAGCAGGAACCCACAAGGCAGAGATTGCAGTGAGCCAAAATTGCACCATTGCACTCCAGCCTGGGCAACAAGAGAGTGAAACTCTGTCTCTCTCTCCCTCTCTCTCGCGTTCTCTCTCTCTCTCTCTCTCTATATATATATAGATATAAATAAATCAGCTGGGTGTGGGGGCACATGCCTATAATCCCAGCTACTTGGGAGGCTGAGGCATGAGAATCGCTTGAACCCAGGAGGTGGAGATTGCAGTGAGCCAAGATGGCGCTACTGCACTCCAGCCTGGGCGACAAAGTGAGAGTCTGTCTCAAAAAACAAACAAAACAAAAATAAAAAAACCGAAAGTGTATCGAGGCAAGGAATACAATGGCTGCTGGCATAGTTTGGGGCCATTGTCTTCACTTGGGTTAAAGTGCCAGCAGTTGTACCCGCCACTGCTTTGGTACCATCAGTGCAAACGTAACCCTGTGAAAATGGCAAATAACATTTTAGAATCATTTGAAATCGTTTTCACCTTCTGAATTCTCAGCAGTCCAGACCACACATCAAACTGATGCACTACGATTGTTTTATACAGAGAACCCATCACAGAACACAGGGACTAACGTCTCATTTAGAGTCAAAGACAACTGCTCCATTTTCAAAATCAGGGGTGAACTGGACTGGAAGTGACATAAACCAAGAAACGACCCATGGGAAGCCTAAGGGGTGGCCAGACGTGCTTACCAGGTTCGCCAGCTGATCAAGCACCTCATTGATTTGCTGGCTGTACACAAGCCCAATGTGCGACTTTCCCATTAGGCGCCTCACCTTCTTACGGATGTCATTCTTATTTACCTGAAAAGCCAAAACAGGACTCTTAACAAGGGATCTGCTCTCCTCTCGACTGAGGATGAGAGAAGAGAATGTACAAGTGGGCTTCCTACCATCTGAGAGAAGTGGAATTCTGAAAGACCACACCACTGAACAAGGGAGAAAACTTTCAACTGTGTATTCTGCCACCATGAGGGGAAGAAAAGTCCTGGCTCTGTCTCTAGTTAGCTTCTGCAGAAAAGTGGCTCTTAGAGCAGTTCTGGTTCCAGGGGACACGTTCTCCCTATCCCCACTAAATACCACCACATTCACCCCTACAAGGGCTCTGAAAACCCCCAAGGCTCTTCATAGTGTAATTCAGAAATGACTTAGAGTGGCAACACCAGACTGGGTTGTAGCCAAGACATCTCTGAAGGTTAGGGATCATCATCCTTTCCCAGCCTGAGTCAACCAGTACCCTCCAAATTCCACAGAGTACAGTGAAACTTACACCAGGAAATGAGGCAAACCAAGAGGGGCTGGGGGAATTCTCTGCATCTGATCAACTGATCCCTTCACACTTAGGGAGGTTGGGGAGAACAAAAGGAGGAGAAACCCAGTGGCTCCTTCTCCAAACAATGCTCTTCTACCCATCAACTCCAGACTTATGTTTCCCTTTGAGAGCAGAACTCTTCTACTTGGTAACATACTTCTTCCACAGCTACAAAACCAAGTACAACATATCAAGTTCTATCTACTATTACTTTGCTAATGGCTGGCTCTTCTTATAACTATGTAAAATTCTATAAGATATAGGGCTGTCCTGAAAAACAAAACCTGAGCATCGTTTCTTTTTTTTTTGAGATGGATTTTCACTCCTGTTACCTAGGCTAGAATACAATGGTGCAATCTCAGCTCACTGCAACCTTCTTCTCTCGAGTTCAAGTGATTCTCCTGTCTCAGCCTTCCAAGTAGCTGGGATCAGAAGCGTGAGCCACTATGCCCAGCTAACTTTTGTATTTTTAGTAGAGACAGGATTTTACAATATTGGTCAGGCTGGCCTAGGACTCCTGGCCTCAGGTGATCCATCTGCCTTGGCCTCCCCAAGTGCTGGGATTACAGGCATGAGCCACCACTCCTGGTCCTGAGCATCCTTTCTAAGTTTTAAAAATCTACTATTGTAAAAAAGAAAAATTAATTCATTGTATTTTGTGGGAAGCTCTACTGGCATCCTAAAACTACTTATTAAAGGGAGACCATATAAATCTCAAAATAAACAAATAATGGCTGGGCATGGTAGCTCCTGCCTGTAATCCCAGCACTTTGGGAGGCTGAGGCAAGAGGATCACTTGAGGTCAGGAGTACGAGACCAGCCTGGCCAACATGGTGAGACTCCATCTCTACTAAAAATAGAAAAATTAGCCGGGTGTGGTGGCAGACGTCTGTAATCCCAGCTACTCAGGAGGCCGAGGCAGGAGAATTGCTTGAATCCGGGAGGCAGAGGATGCAGTGAGCCAACACTGCGCCACTGTACTCCAGTCTGGGTGACAGAGTGAGACTCTGTCTCAAAAAAAATGAAAATAAAAATTAAATAAATAAATAAATAAATAAACACATAGTATGGAATCATCAGTTCTTGGCCGGGTGCAGTGGCTCATGCCTGTAATCCCAGCACTTTGGGAGGCCAAGGCGGGTGGATCACCTGAGGTCAGGAGTTTGAGACCAGCCTGGCCAACATGGTAAAACCCTGTCTCTACTAAAAATACAAAAACTAGCTGGGTATGATGGTCTGCACCTATAATCCCAGCTACTGGGGAGGCTGAGGCACAAGAATCACTTGAACTGGGGAGGGGGAGGTTGCAGTGAGCTGAGATTGTGTCACTGCACTCCTACCTGGGCGTCAGAGCAAGACTCTGTCTCAAAACAAAAATAAAGAGAATCATCAGTTATTTCTACAACACTCCTTAGTAAAACAGGCTGGCAGCTTCAGATAAACAGAACATTGTTAAGCTGGCAGAGAGGCCTCAGACTTTCTTTTTTTTTTTTGAGACGGAGTCTCGCTCTGTCGCCCGGGCTGGAGTACAGTGGCCAGATCTCAGCTCACTGCAAGCTCCACCTCCCGGGTTTACGCCATTCTCCTGCCTCAGCCTCCTGAGTAGCTGGGACTACAGGCGCCCGCCACCTCGCCTGGCTAGTTTTTGTATTTTTTAGTAGAGACGGGGTTTCACCGGGTTAGCCAGGATGGTCTCGATCTCCTGACCTTGTGATCCGCCCGTCTCGGCCTCCCAAAGTGCTGGGATTACAGGCTTGAGCCACTGCGCCCGGCCGACCTCAGACTTTCAATCAAGAAGACAGCCCTAAGTAAGATACCTTGATAGCTTCCCAGCTGCCCCGAAATTCAGGTGACAGGAACAAGCCTTGCCCTTCTAGCATCAGTGGAGCTGGACACAGCAAAATGACATTACCTTCATCAGCAGCATGTAGGAGATGAGGTTGTGCAAAAGGGTGGCCAGCAAGCGATCTTCATCATCTTCCAGGCGCTTCCGGTCATGTTCTCCCAGGGACAGGTACCTAAGCAGAAGACAAAGCACAAGTCAGCCCTCAAGTGGGAGAACACGGAACTAACCAGGAGGCGGCTGAGTCTGCATATTCCCAATGGTTTCCTAAGCCCCATACCTGTCGATCATTTCCTGGGGACCCTGGTCCATACCCATGCCTTCTCTCTCCAACATCACAGCATCTAAGAAGGCATCTTCCCAGAATTGCATTTGGTCCCATAAAGTAGAACGCTCTTTGCCTGCGTAGAATAAAGGTTTCTCAGGGGGCCTATTTAACGTTTAAGGATATAGCTGCCAAACAAAAATAAAGAGTAAAATCCAGATAAAAGGGAATAATTACAAATTCCAGGGCAAAGGAAACACAATCTCTCTACCCCAGATCTAACATGCCTGCCACCAGCCCCAGATGCCTTCAAGTAAGGCCCAGTCCCTCCCAAGCAGGAGGGATGAACACAGCACACAAATAAATGTGGTTACTTATAGAAAAGGTCTCCATAGCTGCATCCTCTAACTGGTCCCACATGGATCCTTTGTCCCTTCCTGCCAATTTGAGAGCAGGAAGGACCATGGTAGCAAGAAAGGAAAGAAAGGAAGACAGAAAGGCAGAGGCTGTTGGTTAACACCAAAACCCAATCTTGTACAGTTTTCACCCACTGCTTGTTCTGGACACAGTAAGTCGCTTGCTTCAGGTATAAAACTGCGATCTAATGTCAGCATTGAGATCAGCAGAAAGCCAACCAGCTACTTGTTCAGTGTGACCCTCTCCCCTAGCTGAGCCAGCTTTCTCCAGTGCAAAGGGCCTTGCCAGTGTGTTTCTCACCTAGGAGTCCCTCATAGAGATAGACTCGCTGGCTCACATCTTCAGAAGTGCGAATGGGGCTGCCTGCCAGCTTCTCCTTTACGCTTGGCTTCAAGCTGTGGGCTTTACCCTAGAGAGAAGAGATGATAGGTCAGTGGCCGAGGTAGCAATGAACAGAGGCAAAGGAAACCAAGCATTTCACTAAGAGGCTGTCACACCAGTCACCATCCATTAACAACATAAACTCCAGTACCCCTGCTTCTGCAAGTCCACTTACACTGCTTTCTGTTACTGCCTCCTAAACTACACAATAGAGTTTTCATTTTTGACTTATCTTTACTCCTTAGTCTCTGTAAGATAATTTTCTCTTTAAAGCAACAATAATAACAATCAGATTAATTCTCTGTGTAGTAATGTAACACAGCAGAAAGAACCCAGGGTTTAAACCCATCAGATTGCCCAAGGTTCAGACGCCTGCCTCTTATTAGCTTATGTGACCTTAGGTACAAAAATCAGCTTCTCTGAGCCTTATTTTCCTAATCTGTCAAAGGAAGGTTATAAGACCTACCCTCATAGGACTGCTTTACAAGAATTAAATTTGAAGATACATATAAAGCACCTAACAGTGACTAGCACATGGCTAGTAATTGAGAAATGTTCATTTCTTCTTTCCTATCATCTTTTACTGTCCCTAAGAAATATCACTAACTTCATCTGCTACTTCTGAGTAGATTTTCTATTCATTAAAAGATTTTCAGCCAGGTGCAGTGGCTCACGCCTGTAATCCCAACACTTTGGGAGGCCAAGGTGGCTGGATCACCACGTCAGGAGATCCAGAGTTCCTGGCTAACATGGTAAAATCCCGTATCTATTAAAAATACAAAAAATTAGCCAGGTGTGGTGGCACACGCCTGTAGTCCCAGCTACTTGGGAGGCTAAGGCAGAAGAATCGCTTGAAAACCCTGGAGGCAGAGGTTGCAGTGAGCCAAGATCGCACTACTGCACTCCAGCTTGGGCGACAGAGTGAGACTCTGTCTCAAAAAAAAAAAAAAAGATTTGCAACTAGATAAGAGGTAAATAATATCATGCCATTTCACAATGCATGAAATAGAGTAAGTAAAGAAGCAACTGATCAAAGGTTATTGGGTAAGACTTGATCAGTGTGACTAAATACCAGTCTCCGGGTTCACAGCCCAATATTTTACTAAATGGATCATGTGACTTTATATAATTTATTTATTATTAAAACAGCCTTGTTTGAGCAAAAATAATTAGGTCGCTACACTCAGCAGCTCTGTATAAAGAGCCCTTGCTTGCCAGCACAGAGCAAGTATGAATTTGTCCCAGAAAGATGCCAGAAACGGTAGCACACAGCTGAATGGCTGAATGGCTTCCTGCAAGACTGATGCTCCACATACCTAGTTTAACACATTTGGAATGAAAACACACTGGAATAATTTTAAACACTCTTATTAAAGCAGCTCACTCTGGCCAGCATGATAGCTCACATCTACGGTCCTAGCACTTTGGTAGGATGAAGCAGGAGGATCACTTAAGCCCAGAAGTGCAAGACCAGCCTGGGCAACATAGCAAAAAAAAAAAAAAAAAAAAAAAAAAAAAGAATAAAAATCTTAGCCAGGAGGGATGGTGCTTGCCTGTAGTCCCAGCTACTTGGGAGGCTGAGGTGGGCAGATTACTTGAACCTGGAAGTTTGAGGCTAGAGTAAGCCATGACTGCACCCTGCACTGCAGCCTGGGCACCAAAGCAAGACCTTGTCTCAAAAGTAAATAAATATTTTTAAAAAGCAACAACCAAAAAACAGCCTAGGGGAGTAATGTCAGCAAGATGGCCGAGCAGAAGCCCCTAAAGCACATCCCCCTCACAAAGAGAGCCAGAGTAATAAACAAACAGCTATACTTTAACCCAAAAAAACTGAGGGAGACTGCGGAGGTGCATCAGAAGTGTGACAGGAACGCTGATGAGCACAGAAACTCAGGATGGCCACATAGAGAACAGAAGGCAACATCAGGCCTCCCCTCCATCCCCCTTCCCCCATCTGGGACCAGCTGGGAACAAGGAGGAACTTCTCCCTACAGCAAGGAAGTAAGCAAGACAATTCTAGAAACTGCCATTAGCACCTTGGACACCTACAGACTTCACCACTGGCTTCCCTACAGTCCTCTAGGCACTGAGCCCAGCTGAAGGAACTGCCTGGAGTCCATACAGCTGTGCTCCCTCCAGAGAAGGAGCCAATACTGTGCGCCAGCCCCTGTAGCCTGTGCAGCTACTGTGCTATGCCATCTTGGAAGTGGAGCTATGGTGGGAGTGTGTTTTGCTCTGGGGGCAGATGGCCAGAGCTCCCCTTCATTCCTGAGGCTAAGCCACCACCAAACCACTCCATCCTGATGTCTTGACAATCTAAGCCAAGCTGTGAGCAGCTGTTACCATGATTCCCCAAGGGGTCAGTCAAGTGGAGGCAGAGCCACTCCATTTACCCGTCCCCCGTCCCCCCCACCCCGGCCCCTTGGGCTGCAGCTGAAGCAGTACCCTATCTACTGGGAAAACAGTACTTAGACTGCTCAGAGCAGTCAGGCCTCCCTGGTGGCTAAGGTGAAGAAGCACTCCGTATCCCAGGAAATGGTGTCTTGGCCACCCAGGGCAGTCGTGCATCCTAGCACCTAACCTGAAGCGGCACCTTGCATTCCAGGGATACTGTGCCTGGGTCACCCAGAACAGTCATGCCCACACTAGGCCTGTGCTAAAGCAACACACTGTCCCCAGGGGAACTAGTGGCTGGCCAAGCTGAGCAGTTGTGCATTCCAGGGCTAAGCTGACACGGGACCCCATGTTCCAGGGAAACAGCAGTGGCTGAGCTGAGATACCTTGCCCTAGCCAAGCAAGTCTAGTACCCTGCGTCCCTGGAACTGGACTTGCCCCTAGAGTCTGAACTGCTAAGATTCCCTCTTCCTGGGGAGTGGAGTCATTGCTGTGCTGCTCCCTGACCCCGAGGACCCAAATGACAGCTGTGTTCTGCCACACTGGGGTATTTGCTGCCATTGTACTTGGCTTCACAGTCTGGGATACAGCCAAGCCCAACCATCCTAGAGTCTAGAGTCACTACTATATGGTGCCTCATTCCCTGGGACCTGAGCAGTCACTAAGCCCTACTGACTCAGATCCCTGAATTGCAGCTGTACCCTGCTCCCTAGGCCCAAACCTCCAGGGCACCCCTTCCTCCCCAGAGTAAGGCCAGTGCTATGGCCTATACCCCAGTATTAGAATCACAGTTATGAGCCAGTCCCCTGGGCCTGAGCTGCTAGCGGGTGCCTCAGATTCTGGCTCTATGGGCAACTTACATCCAACCTTGCCACAGAGAGCAAATCTGCACCCCAATATCCAGATGCCACAATAGCTTTGTGAGACCCTAAGCCTGGAACCCTGACTCCACAGCTACTCCAAGCATCTGTACCTGGAACCCAGTGCCTCTGCAGCTACTTGTAGGCCATGTCAGTCAGACCTGACACCAAGAGGGATTCTCTTGGCTGCGTCACTCCATTGTGAGGAAAATGAGAATAGGAGGACTCCAAAACTCCTTGATACCAAGGATATTAACAACATATATCACCACTGCCACTGCCACACTTCTATGGTCTAGGACTCTGAGGCACCCATAGTTATTGCTCATGTTGAATGCAGTTGAAGAAGCTACACAGAAAATATACCACTACATTTATCCAGAAACAGAGTTCCCATACCCTTCCCAACTGGCACACTAAAACCCAACTGCACATGAAAGTCTTTCTCTATGAAAGCCACTCCAGAAAGTTTGGAAGAAGTGACTTCTGCCAGATGTGTGGATATCAACACAGAGACATAAGAAACATGAGAAAAACAAGGACATATGACTCCACCAAAGGAATGTAATAACTCTTTGGTAATAGACACAATCAATTAATTGCCAGAACATCAATTAATTGCCAGAACATAAATCAATTAATCAATTAATTGCCAGAACATAAATTAAACATAATGATCTTAAGGAAATGCAATGAGATACAAGAAAATACAGATAGATGATTCAACAAAATCAGAAAAACAATTCATGATATGAATTAGAAATTCAGCAAAGAGAAAAAATCATAACAAAAAAACAGAAATCTTGCAGCTGAATAATTCAATGAATAAAGTTTAAAAAATACAATAGGCCGGGCACGGTGGCTCACGCCTGTAATCCCAGCACTTTGGGAGGCCGAGGCGGGCAGATCATGAGGTCAGGAGATCGAGACCATCCTGGCGAACACAGTGAAACTCTGTCTCTACTAAAAATACAAAAAAATCAGCCGGACGTGGTGGCAGGCGCCTGTAGTCCCAGCTTCTAGGGAGGCTGAGGCAGGAGAATGGCATGAACCAGGGAGGTGGCGGAGCTTGCAGTGAGCGGAGATCTAGCCACTGCACTCCAGCCTGGGCGACACAGCGATACTCTGTCTCAAAAAACAAAAAACAAAAAACAAAAAACAATAGAGGGCCGGGAGCAGTGGCTCATGCCTGTAATCCCAACACTTTGGGAGGCTGAGGTGGGTAGATCACCTGAGGTTGGGAGCTCAAGACCAGCCTAACCAATGTGGAAAAACCCCATTTCTATAAAAAAATACAAAATGAGCCAGGTGTGGTGGCGCATGCCTGTAATCCCAGCTACTTGGGAGGCTGAGGCAGGAGAATTGCTTTAACCCGGGAGGCAGAGGTTGCAGGGAGCCGAGATAGTGCCATTGCACTCCAGCCTGGGCAACAAGAGCGAAACTCTGTCTCAAAAAAAAAAAAAGAAAAAAGGAAAAGATACATTAGAGAACTATAACAGCAGACTTGATCAAGCAGAAGAATGACTCTACGTTGAAGATAAGTCATTTGAAATTATTGAGAAAAAACTAAGAATGAAAAACAGTCAAGAAAGTCTACAACACTTAGGGGATACTATTAAGTAAAAAATATTCATATTATTGGATTTCCAAAGAGACAAGGGAAAAGGCATAAAAAACTTATTTAATGAAATAATAGCTGAAAACTTCCCAAGTCTGGGGACAGAGATGGACAGACAGATCCAGGAAGCTCAAAAGTCCCCAAAGAGATTCAACCCAAAAAAGTCCTCTCTGGCCGGATGTGGTGGCTCACGCCTGTAATCCCAGCACTTTGGGAGGCTGAAGCGGGCAGATCATTTGAAGTCAGGAGTTCCAGACCAGCCTGACCAACATGGTGAAATCCCATCTCTACTAAAAATACAAAAAAATTAGCTGAGCGTGGCGGTGCATGCCTGTAATCCCAGCTACTCAGGAGTCTGAGGTAGGAGAAGAGCTTGAACCCAAGAGGCAGAGGTTGTAGTGAGCCGAGATCATGCTACTGTACTCCAGCCTGGGCAACAGAGTGAGACTCCATCTCAAAAAAAAAAAAAAAAAAGTTCTCTCCAAGGTACATTAGAGTCAAATTGTCAAAAGTCAGAGA
>NC_045446.1:17392290-17392624 GCF_002776525.5 Piliocolobus tephrosceles
AAAAAAAAAAAAAAAAAAAAAAACGGCTGGGCGCAGTGGCTCAAGCCTGTAATCCCAGCACTTTGGGAGGCCGAGACGGGCGGATCACGAGGTCAGGAGTTCGAGACCACCCAGGCTAACACAGTGAAACCCCGTCTCTACTAAAAAATACAAAAAGCTAGCCGGGCGAGGTGGCTGGCGCCTGTAGTCCCAGCTACTCGGGAGGCTGAGGCAGGAGAATGGCGTAAACCTGGGAGGCGGAGCTTGCAGTGAGCTGAGATCCGGCCACTGCACCACTCCAGCCCAGGCTACAGAGCCAGACTCCGTCTCAAAAAAAAAAAAAAAAAAAAAAGAG
>NC_045446.1:17392724-17433124 GCF_002776525.5 Piliocolobus tephrosceles
GCAGATCACTTGAGGTCAGGAGTTTGAGACCACCCTGGACAACATGGTGAAACCTCGTCTCTACTAAAAATACAAAAATTAGCCAAGTGTGGTTGTGGGCGCCTGTAATCCCAGCTACTTGGGAGGCTGAAGCAGTTCTTGAACCCGGGAGGTGGAGGTAGCAGTGAGCTAAGATCGCGGCCGGGCACTCCGGCCCGGGCAAGAGAGCAAGACTCCGTCTAAAAAAAAAAAAAAAGAAAGAAAGAAAAGAAAGGCTCAGGACCCAATAGCTTCAATGCAGAATTCTAAAAACATTTAAAGAAAAACTAATACCAAATACAAAAGTATTTGATAAAAGTCAACATCCCTTCATGATAAAACCTCTCAACAAGTTAGGTAAGAGCGAACATACCTCAAAACAATAAAAGTCACATATGACAAACCCACAACCAACATCATACTAAATGGGGAAAAGATGAAAACTTTTCCTCTACGATCTGTAACAAGACAAGGATGTCTACTTCCACCACTTTTATTCAACTGGAAGTGCTAATCAAAGCCAAAGAAATTAGGCCAAAGAAAGAAAGGGCATCCAAATTGGACAGAAGGAAGTCAAACTGTCCCTCAAAGCAGGCTGGGTACTGTGGTTCATATCTGTTAATCCTAGCACTTTGGGTGGCCAAGGCAGGTGGATCGCTTGAGCCCAGGAGTTCCAGACCAGCCTGGGCAACATGGCAACACCTTGTCTCTACAAATACAAAAATCAGCTGGGCATGGTGGCGCATGCCTGTAGTCCCAGCTACTTGAGAGACTGAGATGGAAGGACTGCTTGAGCCCAGTAGGTGGAGGCTGCAGTGAACCGATATTGCACCACTGCACTACTCCAGCCTGGTTCTACCTAAAAAAAAAGAAAAAGAAAAAGAAAAACAAGAAAGAAAGCCCTAAAATCTCCACTAGAAAACTCAGAATAAGTGAATTCAATAAAGTTGCAGGATACAAAATCAACATATAAAAATCATTAGTGTGTCTATACACCAACAATAAAACTGCAGAGGCCAGGCGCGGTGGCTCAACCCTGTAATCCCAGCACTTTGGGAGGCCGAGGTGGGCGGATCACGAGGTCAGGAGATCGAGACCATCCTGGCTAACACGGTGAAACTCTGTCTCTACTAAAAAAATACAAAAAAATTAGCCAGGCATGGTGGCGGGTGCCTGTAGTCCCAGCTACTCGGGAGGCTGAGGCAGGAGAATGGCGTGAACCTGGGAGGCGGAGCTTGTAGTGAGCTGAGATCACGCCACTGCACTCCAGCCTGGACAACAGAGCGAGACACCATCTCAAAAAAAAAAAAAATTAATGCCCTAAGAATAAATTCAATGAAGGAGGTAAAAGATCTCCATGAGGAAAAATAGAAAACACTGATGTAAGAAGGAGTTTAGGGAAAAGATGTAAAGATACACCATGTTCATGGATTGGAAGAATATTGTGAAAATGACCATACTACCAAAAGTGATCTACAGATTCAATGCAATCCCTACCAAAATACCAATGGTATTCTTCACAGAAATAGAAAAAACAATCCTAAAATTCATATGGAACCACAAAAGACCCCAGATAGCCAAAACAATCCTGGGCATAAAGGTATCACACTACTAGACTTTAAAATAATAAGAGAAAGCTATAGTAACCATAACTGCATGCTACTGGCATAAAAAACAGACCCATAGACCAATGGAACAGAATAGAGAACCCAGAAAGAAATCCATGTATTTATAGCCAACTGTTTTTTGACAAAGGAACCAAGAATATTCACCAGGGGTAGGGATAGTCTCTTCAATAAATGGTGCTCGGAAAACCTGATACCCATTATTCAGAAAAATAAAACTAGACCCCTACCTCTCACCATATACAAAAATCAACCCAAAATGGATTAAAGACTTATAAGACCCAAAACTATAAAACTACTAGAAGAAAACGTAGCAGAAATGCTTCAGGACATTGGTCTGGGCAAAAAGTTTATGGAGACCTCAAAAGCACAGGCAACAAAAGCAAAAGTAGACAAACAGGATTATATTAAACTAAAAAGCTTCTGCACAACAAAAGACATAATGAACTGAGGGAAGAGACAGTCTGCAGAATGGAAGAAAATATTTACAAACTATTCATCTGACAAGGGATTAATATCTAGAATATCCAAGAAAGAAAAAACTCAACAGCAAAAACCCACAATCTATTAAAAAATGGGCAAATGAGCTGATCAGATCTCTCTTAAAAGAAGACACACAAATGGCTAACAGGTGTTTTGGAATAATGGGCCTCTACAAAGGCCTTGAAGCCAAACTGCTGTAGACAGCTCTCACTGCCGCTTCCATTTATGAGAAACTGATGGTTGCTATCCTCACAGTTATGCGGCTGAAGGGTACAGCAAGCACTGAGATGTCTTACAGTGAAAAGTTCAGAAGACGCTCAAGGAGGAGGATTTTCTTCAAAGCGAAGAGAAGTAATTTTCCTATTACTCTGGCTCCTTCCACCACAAATGTAACCTCTATTGGCTTGAAAAGCATCTAAAGGTAAACAGGACATATAGCAGGCTAGACCTGTTGCCAACTTAACTTTTACGATCCATGGTTAGATTTTGGGGTGAAGGTTGAACTAATATGAAAAAAAAACATTATTGAAAATCCCTGGCCGGGCGCGGTGGCTCGTGCCTGTAATCCCAGCACTTTGGGAGGCTGAGGCAGGAGGATCACGAGGTCAGGAGATTGAGACCATCCTGGCTAACACGGTGAAACCTCATCTCTACTAAAAATACAAGAAATCAGCTGGGTGAGGTGGCAGGCACCTGTAGTAACAGCTACTTGGGAGGCTGAGGCAGGAGAATGCCGTGAACTCGGGAGGTGGAGCTTGCAGTGAGCCGAGATTATACCACTGCACTCCAGCCTGGGCGAGAGAGCGAGACTTCATCTCAAAAAAAAAAAAAAAGAAGAAAGAAAAGGAAACCCCTAATAAACTGTCAGCACAAAAGAAAAATCAATTAATCATTCAATCAACCAACCAGTCTGTTCAGACTCAGAGAGTTAAGGCCCATCAACTTGAATAGCCTCTCAATCCTATTCCCAATCTTCACTCTGGGAGGTCACTGAATCTATTAAAAACACATACAGAAGGCTCCGCGGGTGGGAATGATTACTAGTCTTAAATAGCTGGTTTCATTTAAATTTTTCCTCCTTTCACCCCACGGGCCAAAGATAAGGACCTATGCCTATAAGCTCTTATAGAGAACATCCATTCTCATCTCCGTTTAATAAAGTGGCAAGTCTATCAGTGTTTTAACACAGCCTATAGAGGCACATATACATTAAAAAGCAGAGGCTGGGCACAGTGGCTCATGCCACTTTGAGAGGCCAAG
Organism: Piliocolobus tephrosceles; assembly: GCF_002776525.5. NCBI lineage: Eukaryota > Metazoa > Chordata > Mammalia > Primates > Cercopithecidae > Piliocolobus > Piliocolobus tephrosceles. The sequence goes on from NC_045446.1 coordinate 17,396,111, forward strand.
GCAGGAGACTCACTTAACCCAGGAGTTTGAGACTGGCCTAGACAACAGAGGGGAACCCAATTTCTACAAAAGACTAAAAAATTAGCCAGGCGTGGTGGTATATGCCTGTAGTCCCAGCTACTTGGGAGGCTGAGGTGGGAGGACCACTTGAGCCTGGGAGGTCAAGGATGCAGTGAGCAGTGATTGTGCCACTACACTCCAGCCTGGGCAACAGAGTGAGACCCTGTACAAAACAAACAAACAAACAAAAAACCCAGATGTCTAAGACAAGGACTAAAAAGAATTCATCTCCTTCCAGCTGATCACAGGCTTACTGTGTGATCTAGGGAAGTTCTTTTTTCCTAAGGCATTGTTTCTCTCACCTATTAGAAGAGACTACTCACAGCAATATAGTGAATCACAAACTTCTTGAGTAAAAATTATGCCTTTTTCATCCCTGTTTCTTTAGCGCAAAATCTGGCACTTAGTAAATCACTTCATGGATGTTTATTAATGAATGAAAACTTCAAGTAACTGTTAGTAATATACTAAAAGAGAATGCTATTTTAAGATGCTATATAAATAGAGCAGAGACCAAAATAAAACTGGATATTCCATAGAAACAGACTGGTACTAAATGAGAGCTGTAATTGTCCTGACAAATACCACAAAGGTATTACTTTGCCTGTGTTAAACCTGGGGATTAATACTACATAGGATTTGAAGCCCTTATCTGACTGAGCAGGGAGCGTAACTCATCAACGAGTCAGGAGAGGGTTCTAAAAGTCCCAGATCGTAAGTCAAATGACTGAAAAAAGCCTTAAGAAATGTTTTCCTTACAGCCAAATATATGAGGATTACCTCTTCCTTATTTAACCTTCACCTCTTTAGTGTCTCTTAACTTTCATTCTTTTCTAGCCTGCTTCCCTCCCCCATTAAAGAAATAGTCTTCTTTTGTTAGCAAACAAAGCTTACAAAGATGGTGCTTGTGGCAGAGTTGGTCTCAATTTCACTATCAGACAAAGTGCCCCGAGAGCTTGCCAGGTGAACACTGCCCTCGCCACCTGGTCCATCACCTGCATTGCTGCTCAAGTCACTGTCAGCTCCAAGAGTCTCTCCAGAGCTATTACTCACCTGGAAAGGAAAAAAGGTAGTAAGAGATAGTCCCCAGGGATGGGCCCCAGAAATGCCAAGCTGTTAGAGCTCCCTGCCACCATAAAAAAGTATTAAATTTCAAAGGTGTGCCAGACAGCCTCTGGAAGTACCTTCTTCATAAGATGAGAAGCTCTGGGTGAAATCTCGTATACACACACTTATGATGGTAAACCTCTCCACCATGAGAACCATGCTGACCTGAGACTCAGAGCAGCCTCCAAAGAGAAAGTAGCGCCCTTTTCCAAAGGGGAAATCCACACCCCACCCACCAAGATGCCAGTGTGGTGTTCCCCTACCACGGTGCTAACTTCAGAATCCTGACTTGAGCTGCGGATCATAACAGCTGGACTCACGCTGATGACAGAGTCTTGATCAGTCCTCTGAAACAAGACACAGGAACATTAGGGGAGGTGTCCAATCTCCTCTCAGTTTCTCACAGAAATACTGTAGCTTCTTTCTCCCCATCCCCACCCTTCTGTTATCATCCCTAGAGAAGTCACGAGCAACTTTTGTTTCTGGAATATAAAATATGTACAACTTATATAATAAAAAAAATAAATAGGCCTGGCACAGAGGCTCACGCCTGTGAGCCTAGCACTTTGGGAGGCTGAGGTGGGAGGATCATTTGAGCCCTGGAGTTGGAGACCAGCCTGGGCAACATGGTGAAACCCTATCTCTACAAAAAAATACACAAACTTGGCCGGGCGCGGTGGCTCAAGCCTGTAATCCCAGCACTTTGGGAGGCCGAGACGGGCGGATCACGAGGTCAGGAGATCGAGACCATCCTGGCTAACATGGCGAAACCCCGTCTCTACTAAAAACACAAAAAACTAGCTGGGTGACATGGCAGGCGCCTGTAGTCCCAGCTACTCGGGAGGCTGAGGCAGGAGAATGGCGTGAACCCGGGAGTCGGAGCTTGCAGTGAGCTGAGATCCGGCCACTGCACTCCAGCCTGGGCAGCAGAGCGAGACTCCGTCTCAAAAAAAAAAAAAAAAATACACAAACTTAGCCAGGCCTGGTGGTGGGCGCCTGTGGTCCCAGCTACTCAGGATGCTGAGGTGGGAGCATCACTCGAGCCCAGGAGGTTGAGGCTGCAGTGAGCTGAGAGCACACCACTGCCCTCCAGCCCAAGCGACAGAGTGAGACCCTATGTCAAAAACAAAAAACAGAAAACAATGCATTAAAAAAGTACATGCTCACTGTAGAAAATACATGAAAGAATAAGGAAATAAGAACAAGTTGTAAATCCACCTCCCACCTTAAGCACTGTTTTTAGTATATTTCCTTTCAGTTTCTTCTCAATATATTTTAAAAATAAAATTGGAATCACACTATATGCAGGTTTGTCAAACATTTTCCCATGTCACTAAATTTTTGAAAACACAACCTTTAATGGATACTAATATTGCATTACATGGATCTATTACACTTATTTAACAATTCCTTATCATTAGATATTTATATTGTTTTGAGGTTGTTAATTTTTTTTTTCTTTTTTTGAGATGGAGTCCCACTCTGTGGCATAGGCCGGAGTGCAGCGGTGGCGATCTCAGCTCGCTGCAACCTCTGCCTCCCAGGTTCCAGTGATTCTCCCACCTCAGTCTCCTGAGTAGCTGGGATTACAGATGACCACCACCACACCTGGCTAATTTTTGCATTTTTAGTAGAGACGGGGTTTCACCATGTTGGCCAGGCTGGTCTCGAACTCCAACTCCTGACCTCAAGTGACCCACCTGCCTCAGCCTCCCAAAGTCCTGGGATTACAGGCATGAACCGCTGCACCTGGCTATTATTTATTTTTATTTTTATTTTTATTTAATTTTTTGTGAGACAGAGTTTCACCCTTGTTACCCAGGCTGGAGTGCAATAGCGTAATCTTGGCTCACCACAACCTCCGCCTCCAGGATTAAAGCGATTCTCCTGCCTCAGCCTCCCAAGTAGCTGGGATTACAGGTATACGCCACCACACGTGGCTAATTTTGTATTTTTATAGAGACGGGGTTTCATAATGTTGGTCAGGCTGGTCTCGAACTCCCAACCTCAGGTGATCCACTCGCCTCGGCCTCCCAAAGTTCTGGGATTATAGGCATGAGCCACTGTGCCCGGCCGTCTGGCCGTTTTGTTTTTTTTAACTTGAAGTATTCTGAGACAGCATATTTAATCCTCGTAATTTTCAACAAGGTTGTCACAAACCTGGGAACTAGACGTCAGGCTCACACCACTGTCTGCGCTGATCTGGGACTTTTTCTCCTCTGTCTCACCAAGGTCAAAGACAGGTTTGATAACTTCAGGCCCTGAGTAGGGGAAGATTTCTGTTACTCCGTGCACAAAGGCTAGGGGCAGGCTGGTAAAGGGGGTGGGACAGCAGCACAGGCTGGTCCCAGACCTGTTCAGCCCATCCCAGTCACCTTTCCAAGGACTACTCCCGACTCAGGACCCACTGGAAAAAGAGGTCCCCAGATGCCTTAAGAACGAAGTAAGACAAATCAGACCTAGTCCCAATGGGTTCTCCAGTCATCTTCTCAACCTGAGAAAATTATGAGCAAATCATCTTAAAACAAAAAAGCTCCACGAGGCTGGGCATGGTGGCTCACGCCTGTAATCCCATCACTTCGGGAGGCTGAGGCAGATGGATCACCTGAAGTCAGAAGTTTGAGACCAGCTTGGCCAACATGATGAAACTCTGTCTCTACCAAAAAATACAAAAATGAGCCGGGCATGGTGGCACATGCCTGCAATCCCAGCTACTCGAGAGGTTGAGGCACGAGAATCGCTTGAGCCCTGGAGGCAGAGGTTGCAGTGAGCCAAGATCGTACCACTGCACTCCAGCCTGGGCAACAGAGCAAGACTCCATCTCAAAAAAAAAAAAAAAAGAAAAGTTCCACAAACAAATGTCTAAACCACATTCCATGGCACTCAGAGTCTGAGCTTTGCTGGTACCTGAAACCATTTTATGGTCCCCAGGTCACTTAATGCTTCCCAAACAAATGTGTCTAAAGGAGGTAGAAAAGGTTGGGCACGATGAGATAAGAAACACCAGCTGTTTTGGTGGGCACTGCCTACCTCCATCTACGTTTGAGATAAAAACCACCCCCCTTGTCCCCCACCCACCCACAATGGTATGGCAGAAGGACAGAATGACAGAAAGCAAGAAAGCGTGCCTAGGCAAGCCACCAGAGAGTTGGGCAGCTACAGACTCAACATGGAGGGACAGCAACCATCTCTGCCAACTGTGCCCACAGGCCTTCTAACAGGTGAGGGAGATATCAGCCAATGGGGGGCACTAAAATAGGCAAACGTTCTCCCCACCAACTCTGAAGCAACAGAGAACCAAGTTCTGGGGAGTTGTATTCAGTAGACACCTGGTTATAACCTGATTGACACGAGGGGAGGAGGAAAGAAGCGGCCTACATGCCACACGCCTAGGAGTCACATGCTACCTACCTGCTGCCATTCCAAACACCCTCTAAGAGCAAATTTGGGGTGGGGCTGACAAAGGGAGCCTGCCCCAACTGGGCCTGGGGAGTTGGCAGGTATGGGAGACTTGGGAACAGGAAAGGGCATTTGTTCCTTACTCTGTTTTTCCAAAGCTTTTTGCTTTTTCACTTCCTGGTGCTTGTTCCACAATTCTACCCCAGATGCAATGCAAGCAGGAGAGAAAGACAGAGAGTCAGAGGCTGGTCAGACAGATGAAATGGAAACCCACCCACCCAAGTCGATTCAGTCTCAGGCACTGGATTACCAACCAAGAGATACAAAGATATCTTCATGGGGAGAAGGGGCAGAAAACAAGACATCTAACCCCTCCACCCAAACTCATGAGCAGATTCCAAATTTCTAATTCCAATCCCAATGTGGCAGTAAAAACCCTGCAGAACGTTAGAGCTGGAAGGGCCCTTAACAAAGCTCCTTCATTTTTGCATAAGGAAACTGGTCCTAAAGAGGCTGGAGCACTTGATCAAGATCATGTAACTTAGGATCCATTTAAATTCCCACCATGCCACACTCTCTCTGCCAAATGAGCTGGGGAAGGACAATTTTTACAGATTCCAGATGAGACAGATGAACACCTCAAGAGGCCAGAGTTTCAGAAGCATGAACACCAATCTGTTTGATTCACTGGACTGGACAGAGGCCAATTCATGCAGGCAGTTCGCACCCCTCCTCATTGCTCCTCAAGAAACCAACTCACCCCCAGAGCCAGTGCCAGTACCAACCAGCAATCTGGAAAAATGCTTCCAGCTGAGGTGACAGAGAACATAAAATGGTCAAGACCAGCATCTTCATAGAGGAAAACAGAATGGCAACCACAGCAATTCTTTTCCTGGAAGGAACTTCAGAGTGTACTTAGTATGATTTCCTTATTTCCGTATGATTTCCTCATTTCCCAGATGAAGAGACAGAGACCCTGGGAGGGGAAGTTATTTGCCCAAAGTTGCTTTCCTAGCTGGAGGCTGATACGGGACTAAAACTCCAGACCTCCATACTAGCAGGTCAGTACTTTTTCTAGAACATCATATGAGGCAGGAGAAAGCCAGGAGTTGACTGCTACTAGAATAATATTCTGCTGGCTAGGGAAGTGTAGCTCCCCTAAAAAGGAATCAGTTCCACATCACCATTTATGGGAGCATATGGCAACTGCTAATGGCCATGGCAATGAAACATCAGCTGGAAGCAGAGTGCCTAGGGACCTAGAACCAGAAAAAGAAAGATCCAACCTCGATGACTCAAGGTCAAGCAGGGAGTGAGCCAAACAGAGGTGATGCCCACAAAGCTCACTAAGACATTGCCTTTGTGGGAATGGAGAAACACCAAATGTAAACGAGATTTTAATCAAGTCCGGTGAGGAGGCGTTTAAAGAACTGACTTGGAAACCTATACCTCAAAGATCCAGAACCCAGGGAAATGGGGTTGCCAGACATGCCCCAGAGGAGCACATTCCAGAGCAGTGTAATGGCTGGACGGGAGGACACTGGCTTCAGAGACACAAATGTTGTTTGCATAGCCCAAAGATGCATCTATAAACTTCCTGAGCACTTCCAGGAATTCTCTCCACTACGTGAAGAAATGCAGATGTAAACAAAAAGAGCGGCCAGGAGTACAGCTCACACCCCCTGCAGTAAGCCTTACTGGGCCCTCTAAATAAAACCTCCATTCTTCCTCTAAGATACAGGGTGAGGGGTGGCTGCGGATGAAATATAAAGACTAGAGAAGTACAAAGAAACACTAATAGAAATGGACACAGGTCCCCTTTTCTCTCTAGGAAGCAAAGCATGGGGCAGAGAAAGGCAGGATTCTGGATGAATTGAGGAGAAAGGGATATTTAAGAAGCCAGGACCCCTCTACTGCACCAAACACACTGATACGTACCAATAGACGCTATAAAATTTTCTTCCTTTAAACTTCTGGTGTCCAGTTCCTTAGGACCCTTTCCTGTGGCACTTGGTGCCCGAGGTCCCACCTGGGGAACTCTCAGCTGTGCCATAGCCTTTGGGTCCCCCCGCCCAGCTAGGCCAGGATCCTTGCCAACTGGGGTATTTACACTTTCTGTTGGACTTCTCTTCCGCTTGTCTGGTTCTGAGGGAAAAAAATCAAGAGGTCAAGAGAAGTAGTGAGTAGGAATCAAGGCGCAGACATGAGGTGGGAGGAGCCAGGATACAGAAGGGTGTGGAATGGAAGGAGTTCAGGGAAAGATGAGCTGATGTCTTACTTTTCATAACAAAAAACACTCACTACATATAAACATGCACTAGAAAATAAAACCCCAAAGCCTGATGGGAAGCAGCATGGCACTGGGAAACCTGTCCTGGGGACAAATATATTTTCTGTTTGGGAGACAAGTGGGAGAGTTGGGGATGGCATGGTGCCCAGCAAGTACAATCCCTACCTTTACTATAGTAGTGGGTCTGGGCGATCTCCAGAAGCCCAAAGATGCTGGCCATGCCACCCAGACCCGCATGGGCATAGGACTGCTCCAGGCTGAGGATTGTACACTTAAGGAGGTCTAACATTCCCTTGTACACCTTCCGACTGATCTCCTGCAACAATAACCCAGGGGCTAGCGTTGGCAAATTGCCTTTGGTATTCACATCCCTCTCCCCAGTTACTCCGACTCCCTACCCCCAACACTGACCACATCCGGGATAATGTCCTGCCGGGCATCGTCCTCTGACTGCACCGTGCGGTTCAGCTTGCTCAGGACAAAGACTCGCAGTTGCTCACTCTCCAGGAGCCGGCGCACCTTTTTCATGTTGAGCCAGCCAACTCCCTGGCCGTCCAGCACGTTGTGTACCACCTCCTTCAGGAACTGCTGGTTCTCACTACAGGGTCCACACACCGCTTCTGTGGTCACCAGCTCCTTTGCAGAGCACCCCCCACCTTTCACCCAGACTAGATGCCTGCCTCCAGGGGTAAAACACAAAGCCACGACTCTGAATGTCCAAGTCCACCACATCCCCCAGCTCTCCGGAGAACCTGATTTGCCCAAATACCCACCACTGCTGATTCACCCCGCTCAACACTGTAAGCTTTCAGTTGCATGGAGATCAAGCCAGAACGAGAAGTGCTGGCAAGAAATTGATTACATCTACCCCATTGAGAGCTTCTCTCCCACTCTATCCCTAAAGTTCTGCAGAGGAACCACCCCACCTCTACCTGAGAACTTTTAAAACAGCTCTACCATTTATTACCTAGAATTGCTGGATCGACCCTGGGGTGATGGAGGTTCTCTTTTCACTGTTGGGCTGTGTTTAATGACAGATGACTTCTGATCCACTAACGCCCTCCTGTTTCCTGTGGCAGGGGAGGCAGGAATGAGAGACATCACTATTATAGTGCAGGAGCTCATGCTAGCACAGCCCTGAGTAGCCATGTTCCACGCCCGTTCCTCAGAAGGGCTGGGTGAGGGTAGCACCAAGGCATCATACGTAGGTAGAAACCAGCCATGGCAATGTGGAGGAGGTGGGGATGGAGACTCAGGCCACTCCACATGCACCAGCAGCACGCCCCATGGGCAAGCATGGGCGTCACGGGGGACGGGGCAAGCAGGTCACTCATGTGATGCTGCTAGCTCCATGAGAAGGATGGCCCTCGGGCAGGCACAGAAGATGCTAGAGAAAAAAAAAAAAGATCATGCACAGCTCACAGGCAAGACCCACCTTCACCACTCCCGGGGCCGGCTTCAGTAACAATCTCCATTAGAGTATTTAGCCCAAATACTGGGACACAAAATACACAATTAGTAGGTGCACCACAATATCGCAACCCCTCTACCCCTCCGAGGAGCAGTAAGCCAGATAATCTGAGCATTCTCCCAAAGCTTGAGGAATGCACATAACCTTGGTTCTCGGGCACCTCAGAGCTGGAAGCCAAGTGACCAGGAGACAACCAAGGCTCTAAGAAAAGACCATCCTTAAGACTGTGGCCTCTCAAAGCCAGGGGCGGGTAAATGACACAGGGAGGCTTCAGGTACTGAACACACACATGCATCAAAGAGGGACCGCTGGTTTTCAGAAAACATCCAGCACAGGGGGTCAGGGGCCTGAGGGCATGTGCAGGGAAGCGACCCATCTTGCAGATGCTGTTGTTGGGAGTGGGGGTCAGGGTATGAGGATGGGAGGTGGGTGAGAGGGTAAGTGCGGCAAATGCGACAATGCATCAGCATGCAATGAAAGAGTTTCAATCGCTCTCCTCTTCAAATGTACCAAATGAAGGCCAGTGACACTGACACCCTTCCATCCCTAGCTTACCCGGCCACATGTGGATTCCCTGGCAGTGCTAGTTCGCTCCTTACGCTACCAGCTCTGATGTCCCTTTGCCCATTTATCCATTGTTCCCATCACCACCTAAGAACATGCCTTAGACTGCTGACAATGTTTGTTTCTGTTGGTTTCTTTTAGAGATAGGGTTTCACTCTGTCGTCCAGGCTGGAGTGCACTGGCCTATTTATAGCTCACTGTACCTCAAACTCCTGGGCTCAATTGAACTTCCTGCCTCAGCCTACCAAGCAGCTAGGATGACAGGTGTGAGCTACTGCACCCAAGTAACCTGACATTTTTTACCAATAGGAATGAGAGGTCAGTTAAAGAATACATGAGGTTGGCCGGGCGTGGTGGCTCACGCCTGTAATCCCAGCACTTTGGGAGGCCGAGGCAGGTGGATCACGAGGTCAGGAGATCGAGACCATCCTGGCTAACACAGCGAAACCTTGTCTTTACTAAAAATACATAAAATTAGCTGGGCGTGGTGGCAGGCGCCTGAAGTCCCAGCTACTCGGGAGGCTGGGGCAGGAGAATGGCGTGAACCCAGGAGGCAGAGCTTGCAATGAGCCGAGATTGCGCCACTACACTTCAGCCTGGGCAACACAGCAAGACTCCATTTCAGAAAAACAAAAAAAATAGAATACATGAGGTCGCTTCTCACTGCACTTCCTACCACAGCTAAATATTTCAGCACACCATCCAGAGAAAACAAAAAAATCAGGCCAGGTGCGGTGGCTCACACCTGTAATCCTGGCACTTTGGGAGGCCGAGGTGGGCAGATTACTCAAGGTCAGGAGTTCAAGACCTGCCTGGCCAACATGTTGAAACCCCATCTCTACTAAAAATACAAAAATTAGCTGGGCAAGGTGACATGTACCTGTAATTCCAGCTACACGGGAGGCTGAAACATGTGAATCACTTGAGCCTGGATGGCAGCAGTTACAGTGAGCCAAGATCACCACCCTACACTCTATCCAGCCTGGGATGTGACACTCTGTCTCAGGGTAAAAAATAAAATAAAATAAAATTCAGAAAAGCCCCTGAAACTGTCAGATGGCACAAGCCAAATTCAAATAAGGTCTTTTTATTTTTTAAGATGGAATCTTGCTCTGTCGCCCAGGCTGGAGTGCAGTGGCATGATCTCAGCTCACTGCAAGCTCTGCCTCCCGGGTTCACGCCATTCTCCTGCCTCAGCCTCCCAAGTAGCTGGGACTACAGGCACCCGCCACCACACCTGGCTAATTTTTTTTTTGTTTTCAGTAGAGACGGGGTTTCCCCATGTTAGCCAGGATGGTCTTGATCTCCTGACGTCGTGATCTACCCGCCTTGGCCTCCCAAAGTGCAAGTGCTGGGATTACAGGTGTAAGCCACTGCGCCTGGCTTTCAAATAAGGTCTTAACTGCCCCTAGAAACTAACAAATACTACCTGGCGCACTCACAAGCCCTGGGTTGACAGGCTTATGAGTGCGTGAGAGGTGACAGGCTGTGCTCTATAAATGCTGCCAGGCTCTCCATAACCATTCTCTGGTGGGCCAGCTCCTTGGCATGGAGTTTGTCCTAAGTTCATGCAGTGGCAACCCAGCAGACGACTGGGGGCGGCTGATGATCCCTATGTTAATCACGTACCCTGACAGGGTCCTCCCAAGCAGCAGCAGTAATCCCACAGCTGCCATTGTCCTAAATGACATAACAGGGCCCTCTCTAGCTACAAAGATGGTTTCCATTTGACAACCACTGGAGCCCAGGATGTGCAGTGAAAGCCATGAGGAGCAACATGAGGGATGACAACCAGGTCAAAGGATTCACCAGACGCAGGGCTCCTGACATGAACCCACAGCCCAAAATATCTCCCGGAGAAACCTGGCTTGGCAAAAGGAAGGCTGTAGTTACCTTTCAGGCTGGGGAAGGGTGTGGCCTTCTCTCGGACACCTTTGGTGGGCAGTGTGAGGTTTGAAAGACTGAAGCTGGTACTGTGGTTCCGATAGAGGCTGCCTATCAAGGGGAGGGTGTGAGAGTGATGACTTGGCAGAGTAAGTAATCAAAGCATTGGACTAATGACTATCAGCATCTGCACCTCCCTCCTTTCCAAACACAATCCCAGTTTGGTGGATCAGATCATCTCTGATATGTCTTAGAAAGGATCAAGTGTAACTCCAGGCAAATAATGGAGCCATTGCCAGGAGCAGCCAAAACCCAGTAACAGCTTTCTCTGTCCACCTCACATGATAATATCCGAGTCTCTCATCTACTGCTGCACAGCATGAAAGCTGGCAGTTAACGGGCTTCTGGTCTGAAGCTGGCACTGTCCCTCCCTGGCTGCTGAAGAAACTCACGATAACAGGGATCCTCGACGTTGGCTCTCTCTAGTCCATAGTCTGTCTTCAATCTTTAACTGATACCACCCCACACTGCTGGAAATACTCTCTAAGCACAAAATTCAATCTCGTATCGATTTCAAAGCACATTCATGGAAGAGCCCGTTATGAGGCAAAGAAGATACCAGATATGGACTCAAATCAAATTTGACCAGAGTATTTCCACTAAATATAAGTACGAGTGTGTGATTCTGAATTTCCTGCCTGTTTTCCAGTTACCCATCAGCTCTTATCTGAAACAGACTGAAACGTCCATGCATAATGATAATGACGAATCCGTCCCTGTCCTTTACTGCCCTCACTTGAAAACACCTTATTCAGTATCACCCAAATGACTGAATTAGAGCTTGCTAATGCTAACCTAGCCCTACATGTGAAGTTCTAAACAACAAGTGCGACAGTCAGGCTCTGCTGTAGAGAAAATGGAACACAGGAATGAGAGAGACAGCTCAAGGCACTTACTGGCAAAAGACATGATGCCCCCGAAGCCCTCGGTGCTGGTGTTGGAGACGGTGGAGTTGGGAGAGCTTGCCCGAGAGTCTGACTCTGCATCTGAGTCACTTGCCAGTCTCAAGCTGTTGGGCCGCAGCAGCTTTTGAGCCCTTGAATGCACAGTGGCACCTATGAGCCCCAGGCAGGGGTACTTGACCTTGGGAGTATGAGCCTTATGCTACACTGCAGCTGCCGCTCCCTTCCTGTAATTCCTAAACCCCTGGATCAAAACACCACCCTCTGGGGATGGCAGGACCACGAGAGCATTCAGACTTAGACTTTCTGATTAGCCCTCGCCCAGGGTCCACTGAGGTGAGCTCCTTCAGTCACCCATCTAGAAGGATCCCCAGGCTCTCACCGATTGCCATTGACATGTTGGCTGAATCGGGGAGTGTAACTTTCCCCTTGCTCATCCTCATCTTCCTCAGGGGGAAAGCCATATTGGGGCTCGAAGTATGGATTGTCATAGATTCGTCGGCACACTGACCCCTCTCCAATTTCTGCCTGACGTCTGTCCACGTTCGACTTGCCAATGCTGGGAGGCACGGAAGGGAGGGGCTTGGAGATGCCTACTGCTGCCTTATCATCCATCTCCGTAGAGTCAGCAGGTTCCTGAAGGCCACATGAAATTAAAAGTGGTTACCTGGTGCCCAATGGTATCTTCCTGTAATCCCAGTTTGGCAGCGCTGGACCAGGCCTGTCAGATTTCTAGCCCAAGGAATGTGTGGGAAACGATCTCTGTGGCACCTGTTCTCTGTCCCCACAAACTATATAAGGGGGATCACAGTTGTACCCTGAACAAAGCCTGATGAACTCCTTTTGGGGTCAAAACTAGGTCTCTTAGGCTCTAAGCTCTAGGGCCCACGAAGAGGAAGATGAGAAAATTGTGTGAGAAGAAGCAAATGAAGAGCTACAGCCTGGCTTTCCTAATAGATGAGGCCCACATCCCAGGCCATGGTTCTCACTCATCCACCGCTCCTCACTTACAGAGTTGGCTCCGTGGATGATGGTGCTGGGGCTGCTGCTGGCAGTGGTGCTGGAGCTGCAGTGCAGTGGGGGGTTTTCCTGAGAGTTCTCACTGTCTAGGCCAGGTTCTTCTGCTTCCTTCTGATTCTGCAGCTCGTCAATCTCCACCTCGCTGGCATCCCCCAGTGCTGCATGCGTCAGAGGGTCCACATCTGCCAAAATCCAAGGGAGGCAGGTATAGACCACCCCATCCCTGGACCCCCAACCCCTGCCCAGGGCTGGCCAATCTCCCCAAGCACACTTACTGGGAGTATCACCATTAATGTCACATTTCATCATTTCACTGACAAAGTCACCAAGGGAGGAGTAAGAAGAGCTTGAATCGTCATAATCCATACTATCACTGCCACTGCAGAGTGAATTGCATAAAAAACAAAACAGAAAGGGGCAGGGAGAATACCTGCAATCAGCACCAGGAAAAATAAAACGGGGAGCACTCTGAACTCAAGGCCATGGAACAAATCAAATAAGGAAGCCAAGAAAAACAGTCAACCAAAGCATAAAGACTGATAATGGGGGCTGGGACAGTGGCTCATGCCTGTAATCCCAGCACTCCAGGAGGCTAAGGCGGGTGGATCACCTGAGGTCTGGAGTTTGAGACCAGCCTGGCCAACATGGTGAAACACCATCTCTACTAAAAATACAAAAAGTAGCCGGGCGCAGTGGCTCACGCCTGTAATCCTAGCACTTTGGGAGGCCGAGGCAGGTGAATCACTTGAGGGCATGAGTTTGAAACCAGCCTGGCTAACATGGTGAAACTCTGTCTCTACTAAAAATACAAAAAATTAGCTCGGCGTGATAGCATGTGCCTGTAATCCCAGCTACTCGGGTGGCTGGGGCAAGAGAATCTCTTGAACCCAAGAGGCGGAGCTTGCAGTGAGCCAAGATCATGCCACTGCACTTTAGCCTGGAAGACACAGCGAGACTCCATCTCAAAAAATGTATATATACAAAAATTAGCCAGGTAGTCCCAGCTACTTGGGAGGCGGAGGCAGGAGAATCACTTGAACCTGTGAGGTGGAGGTTGCAGTGAGCTGAGACAGCACCACTGCACTCCAGCCTAGGTGACAGAGCGGCAAGAGTCTGTTACACGTGAAAAAAAATAAAGAAATAAAATTTAAAAAAAAATACTGATACAGGAAGCCTATGAGATTGCCTCTTCTGTGCTAAAGAAGGGCTAGTGAGAGCCTCTTCACCTTAAAAACCTTTTTGCTGCCCTAAGGATGCTCACCTATCATCAGTAGGTTCGGAGTCAGAGTCCCGCTCTGGTGGTACACTCAGGGCCTCAGCCAGCTGGGAATTGCTGTCATAGACACGATAGTGGATAGGCTGCAGCTGATGAGCATACCACTTCGGCTTGTCACCAATCAGGGCTGGATCAAACATATCTACCCCATGAGGGAAAAGAATAGAAAGTCAGCAGCAAGGAAAAAAAGGCAAGCAATGCCTGAAAGAAGGGCAGGAAAAAGTCTAAAGCAGAGCAAGGACAGAAGGCACAGGTCAAAGATTAGCAAAGGAAAAATCAAAGTCCGTCAGGAGGACAGAGGCAGAAGGCAGAGCGGAGCAGAGGGCAGGTGGACTCACTGTTGTGAATTCGCTGAAAGGCATAGTTGGTGGGGTTAAGGATCCATTCCCCAAAGTACTCCACAGCTTGAGTCCTGGCCAATTTCTCGGCAAAAGGAGTCTGGCGGGGACGTGAGGCTAGAAAGGAGCCAGCTTGAAAAGCTACCACAGGCCGAGGGAAGAGGCGCAGGGTACGTGTGTGCATCTGAAATCCCTGCAGCACGTTGGCAGAGTTGAAGAACCGTACCATGGCGACCCTGGGGAAGGAGATGATGAGATAATTTGAGACCCATGCCCTGTAGGGTAAGGATTCCCATGATCTAAAGTCTCAGAACACCTCCCAAAGCCATCACTTAACAGGCTTCCAACATCAAGGGGAGAGACACATTTTTTTTTGAGACGGAGTCTGGCTCTGTTGCCCAGGCTGGAGTGTAGTGGCACGATCTCGGCTCAATGCAAGCTCCGCCTCCCAGGTTCACACCATTCTCCTGTCTCAGCCTCCCGAGTAGCTGGGACTACAGGCACCCGCCACCATGCCCAGCTAATTTTTTTTGTATTTTTAGTAAAGACGGGGTTTCACTGTGGTAGCCAGGATGGTCTCGATCACTTGACCTCGTGATCCGCCAACCGTAGCCTCCCAAAGTGCTGGGATTACAGGTGTCAGCCACCGTGCCTGGCCGGGGAGAGAGATCTTAAAAGAATCATCAGCCCCCTCTTCATCCTGAGCATGTGGTTTACTATTTCTTCACTTTGCTTTTACCAAGGTGGAAAATAACAACCAAATATGGCACATATTTTATGTATAAAGAAACCCTGGGCTGGGTGCGGTGGCGCACGACTGTAATCCCAGCACTTTGGGAGGCCGAGGTGGGTGGATCACCTGAGGTCAGGAGTTCGAGACCAGCCTGGCCAACATGGTGAAACACTGTCTCTACTAAAAGTATAAAAATTAGCCAGGCGTGGTGGCAGGTGCCTGTAATCCCAGTCCCTTAGGAAGCTGAGGCAGGAGAATCACTTGAACCCGGGAGGTGGAAGTTGCAGTGAGCTGAGATTGTGCCATTGTACTCCAACAAGAGTGAGACTCCATCTCAAAAAAAAACAGAAACCCTGGTTCAGGGAAATAGTCTGCCCTAAGGTCACTTACAGAGCAAAGAGATCAATTTAAGAACTTGTGATTATAAAGTCGGCTTTGTCTTACCTGGTTGCAACATCCACAGAATCCACATCGTTGCCATAGATAAGTGGGTTGAATTCAGTGGAGGGTGTGGACTGCAGGTCATTAGAAGGCCTTCCCAAGAGAAGGGGGATCTCCTGGCCCTCATGAAATTTCTCCAGATTGAGGATGGGCTGGGTGTTGAGGCTCATGCTGGCCAAGGCCTGTGGAACAACAAGAAAATCCATTATACAAGGTACGTTCCTGGGCAGCTAGCCAATCTCAACTCCAAGGAAAGAGCCTTCCTAAAGTGTTCTACCTCGTATTCTCTGGTCAAAAAGTTCTGCAACAAAGAACAGTGCTAATTTGCAAATCATGGTCAACCCATTTCAGACCTTTCATCTTTGAAACAAAAATCCCAATACTCTAGCCTTTAGAAAACAGTCTGAAATATGTAGCTCTTCATCTGAAGACAACCTAGCTCAAGGCAACTTGATCTTATCTGAAGTCCAGGACAGCCGTTTGCAAAATTATTGTAGTCATTACATGATTTTTAAAATTGGAATCTATGTGAAACTATACAGAATGGAAATTTGAAAACATAGCTGCTCTGAAGGACACAGGAAGCAGAGCCTCACATGCTCAGGGATCTCAAGCTAAATCGGCCCCTCAGAGGCTCAGTGGGGCAGGGTGAAGACCACTGGTCGAGAGCAGCAGTGCTTCTCAAATGTGAGTGAGGAAAGAAATCACTGGGGGAGGTTGTTAAAACGCAGATCCTGATTCAATATGCCTGGAGTGATCCTGCACTTTAACAAGCCCAAGTGATGCTAATGTTGCTGGTCCATAAACCACACTTTAAATCGCAGGAGTTAGAACACAGGATCAATGAGTCCAAGGATCTTAGCTCCTACAAACATTTAAAATAGAATTCTTGGCTGGGCGCGGTGGCTCACGTCTGTAATCCCAGTACTTTGGGAGGCCGAGACGGGTGGATCATGGGGTCAGGACTTAAAATTCCCACTAGACTCTGCAGTAACAAGGTATTATATTATATCAGCAGTGATGAAGCAACTGAGGTGAGAGGGATGATACAAAACGACCCATTTAAACCCAAACATAGCATCTAGAGGTACTACTAAGTACTTCAGATAACACAGAAAAAGATTTCTAAAGGCCCTTCGAATGAGAGCAGGGAGTCCTAAAAACAAACACAGTGCTATCTACTGGTGTTCCTACACAAGACATAAGGCAGGGGAAGGGAATCAAGCTTTGTCATGTGTTACCTTCAGGTACTGTGTTCAGCATGCAGAGGAAGAAAATAAATCAATAAAAAATGGATGTGATGAATTATTCAAAGAAAGGAATTTGTTTGTTTGAGACAGTCTCACTCTGTGGCCCAGGCAGGAGTGCCGTGGCACAATCTTGGCTCACTGCAACCTCTGCCTCCTGGGTTCAAGTAATTCTCCTGCCGCAGCCTCCCGAGCAGCTGCACTACGGGCGCCCGCCACCACGTCCGGCTAATTTTTGCATTTTTAGTAGAGAGAGAGTTTCACCATATTGGCCAGGCTGGTCTCAAACTCCTGACCTTGTGATCCACCCACCTCGGCTTCCCAAAGTGCTGGGATTACAGGCATGAGGCAACATGCCCGGCCAAAGAAAGGAATTTTTGAAGAAAGGAACCTCAGGATCAATTCTAGAAGATGATATAAAAGCAGACAGATGGTCCACACTACTAACTTCCACCTAACAAGACTGAGAAAATCGGCAGGGCACGGTGGCTCATGCCTGTAATCCCAGCACTTTGGGAAGATGAAGCGGGTGGATCAGGAGATTGAGACCATCCTGGCTAACACGGTGAAACCCTATCTCTACTAAAAATACAAAAAAATTAGCTGGGCGTGGTGCCGCGCACTGGCTAACACGGCGAAACCCCATCTCTACTAAAAATACAAAAAAATTAGCTGGGCGTGGTGGCGTGCACCTGTAGTCCCAGCTGCTGGGGAGGCTGAGGCAGGAGAACGTCATGAACCCAGGAGACGGAGCTTGCAGTGCACTGAGATTGCGCCACTGCACTCCAGCCTGGGTGACAGAGCAAGTCTCTGTCTCAAAAAAAAAAAAAAAGACCCCCGAAAATGTTCTGAGGCCATAGAGAGTGGCACACATACAAGAAACAGAGAGTGAAGGGCTATTTTATACGGTATAATAAGCATTAGAAGATAGTAAGGCATAAAATGAGTTGGAATCAAAAACACTGAGATTCACTCTGCCACCCAGAAATGGGATATCCCTTTTCTTAAGCCCATCCAGGGTGAAGAAAACTACTCCATTTGAAGTTTGATAGGAAACTGGCTCTGAGAACAGCTGTCTTCCTACAGGAACCCCACAGCATCTATTACTCCCCTCTCTTTCCTTCATTCTTCACGTACCTGCTTTAAATGCTTTTTCAGCTCTAGTGACTCTGGTTCTGGCAGAATAGGCAGCACTTCTGCATTGGTGGGGGCAATCACCTGCACCAGAGAAATGATAAAAGACGTGACTTTAGAGTTTATTGCTCAGGAATTTCTCTTACACAGGGTAAATAAAAATAAGAGGATGTATATACAATATTATTATATAAATGAACACGTTATATAACTGCACAATAAGATATGTACACACACACATATGATATACATATGCATCTGAAAGGAAATATAACTTAATGCTATTGGTTATTATCTCTAAATAAAAAGATTACGGTTTTGCTTTTCACTTATTTCATTTACGCTTATTTTTATTTTTTTAAAGTTTTACAATGAACACACATAAGGGCTTCCCACCAAAGTTTGAATATACTCACATTGCAAAATGGTCAAATAATTCATTAAGCCTGCATTGAAAGACAGTTTCTTACTGGAAACTATACTCCAGGGAAACCATTAAGAGATGATCTATACCACATGTAACGGTCTTCAGATCACAATTGTCTGACTGCTCTTGGAGGATATGGTGGGGGCACCACTTAATTCTGGCAAAAATAAATCCTAAAATTCTCTGAGACCTAACCAAGGGCTTATTTGGCCAATAAGGTAAAAGGAGCATTTAAAAAAAAAATTTCAGTAAGTCTCACAATAGAAATTATCCAACAACTTAGAACGTTCCTGAAAGGAATCTAGAAAAACAGATATCCCAGGACTGGATCTAGAATGCAATCCTCCTCCAGACTCTACAATGCCTCAGCGAAGAACCTCACCCTGTTGCTGTCCAGATCCACTAGCCATACATCATCAGGCATTTTGAAGTCCAGTTTGTAGAGGAAGAAGCTGGCAGGAACCCCGATGATGTACGGAGTTGGAGCCAACAGCAGCTGTGGAAATGATACAGAAGGTGAAAAACAAAGACAAAACCTATCACGAGCACTTATCAAGCCTGGATTCTTCTAGATAAGGAAATGCAGAAACAATCCCTCTTACAAAACCCTTGAGGCCAGATGCATTTGAAAATTCAGAATTTTTCAGATTCTTTGAAAAGTTACATGGTACATTGTTTTGTATACAGTAGTATTCCTTATCCACAGTTTCACTTTCTGTGATTCCAGTTACCTGAGGTAAACTGCAGTCTGAAATATTAAAAGGAAAATTCCAGAAATAAACAATTCATAAATTTTAAACTGCAGCTTGATCATATCTGAAGTCCAGGACAATAGTTCTGAGAAGCATGATGAAATCTCATGCTGTCCCGCTCTGTCCCACTCAGACATGAATCATCCCTGTGTCCAGCATATCCATGCTGTATACACTACTCACCTGTAGCCATCTCAGTTATCAGGTCAACTGTCGCACAATCTCAGCGTTTCTGTTCAAGTAACCTTTATTTTACTTAATAATGGCCCCAAAGCACAAGGGTACTGATGCTGGCAATTGGGATATGCCAAAGAGAAGCCAAATATATGTCCAAAGAGGTCAGGCGTGGTGGCTTATGCTTGTAATCCCAGCACTTTGGGAGGCTAAGGCAGGTGGATCACCTGAGGTCAAGAGTTCAAGACCAGCCTGGCCAACATGGTGAAACCTTGTCTCTACTAAAAATACAAAAAACTAGCCGGGCACGGTGGCTGTGCCTATAATCCCAGCTACTAGGGAGGCTGAAGCAGGAGAATCACTTGAACCCGGGAGGTGAAGGCTCCAGTGAGCCAAGACTGTGCCACTGCACTCCAGCCTGGGGGACAGAGGGAGACTCTGTCTCCAAAAAACACCAAATATATGCCCAAAGAGAAATTGTTAACCTCTTCCTGTGCCTAATTCATAAATTAAACTATATCATTGGTATGTATCTATAGAAAAAAACAAAATATCTACAGAATTTGGAACCATCTGTGGTTTGAGACATCCACTGGGGCCTTGGAACATACCCTCCACAGATAAGGAGGAACTACTGCATTACGTAACACCCGCGGCAGTGGAGCCAGTAGCCTACAGTCTTTAACATTTGTTGTGACAAATAAAAACTACAAATAGCATAAGCTTTGCTACCAGATCAGTTCAAATCAGTCAGATTTTGCAGACAAATAAGTTATGACAAAGGATTGAGGACCAGCACTCACTTACAACTTCTTTGAGCATTAGGCCTCCTCCTTCAGGAAGACAGAGGTGACAAAGCCGAAGACGCCTTGAGACTCACCTGCTCTGCTGATGCCATGCAGGTGGGAAGCAGCGGGATGACAGGAAACATATACTCCAGTGGATAGATCATTGCCACGAATGCCATCACAGACATGGAGAGTGCATTGTAGTCTCGGGACTGTAGCACCACCTGTCATGAGCCATCCAGTAAGAATCTCTCCAAAACATAAAATAAGGTTTACAAGAAAACAGCTTCCAACATTACAACTTGGTTTCCAATTCACCATGCCTACAGCTCCAGCTTTGTCTTTCGCACTGGCCTCTGCCCCACCATGCCTGCCACCTCCCAATTCAGGCAGAATGGTGATCCTCCCTCACCTGAGATATGCAAATCACTCCCTTACCTTCCTAGTTCTTGTACTGCCCATTCCAGGACTACTCACTGAAACAGAACTACCGATATTTCCAAAGAATTAGGTCAGTACAATTAAGGATAAGCCCTAATGAATGGTAAACCCTCTGAATATATCCCACATGATACCAGTATCTTAATTCAACCCACATCTACGGAATACCTGCTGTATACCAGGCATCATGTTACCTCCTGAGCACAAAAAGATGAAAAATATGTAGTCCCTGTCCTCCAAGAGCTCATGATCTGGCCACTGGCATATTTAAGAGTTCCTCCCTTAGAAAGGTCTAGGAAGCTGGCCTCTCACCTTATGCTCTAACAGAATGCAGGTTAGCACCTGGAGACAGGCATCCACACCTAGAAGTTCCAAGGGAAGGTGCAGTGGGAAATCCACTAGGGTGAATCGAGATGGGTCTGGAAGAGCAAAGGTCAGAGCTGGCTGGAGCTCTTGGGGTAGGACCTCGATGTCTACTCGCTTCTGCCCAGAGACGGGTACTGGGGAGCGCAGCAATCGATAGATCCACGCCTCAATCTCTCGAAGGTCATGCAGAAGGGCACTTGACTTCTCCTCCACCAGCAGTGATCCCGTAAAGATCCGCCACATGGTGTCCCTGAGAAGCAGACAGCAGGAACCAGACACATTAGCATCAGGAGCTGATACCCCACTGCAACCCAGTATCACCACAGAGGCTCGAACGATGACAAAGGGAAAAGGAGCATCATTAGGAAAGCCCAGTCTCTGAGCTCAGATAGGACCAGAAGATATATACAACAGCAAGAGCAAATGTAAAAATATATACTGGGTAAGACTTATTGTCCTAACTACCATTAAACATCAAATTACAGCATTACTCCAAACACAATTTTGGAAGGAGGTTTAACTCTGCAGAGTCTTTTGCTTAGTAAAGATTAACTCAGCCGGGTGCGGCGGCTCAAGCCTGTTATCCCAGCACTTTGGGAGGCTGAGGCGGGCGGATCACGAGGTCAGGAGATCGCGACCATCTTGGCTAGCATGGTGAAACCCGTCTCTACTAAAAAACACAAAAAACTAGCTGGGCGAGGTGGCGGGCACCTGTAGTCCCAGCTACTCGGGAGGCTGAGGCAGGAGAATGGCGTGAACCCAGGAGGCAGAGCTTGCAGTGAGCTGAGATCCTGCCACTGCGCTCCAGTCTGGGCAACAGAGCGAGACTCCGTTTCAAAAAAAAAAAAAGAGAAATTAACTCTTGGTTGGGTATGGTGCTCATGCTTATAATCCCAGCACTTCGGGAGGCCAAGGTGGATGGACCACCTGAGGTCAGGAGTTTGAGACCAGCCTGGCCAACATGGTGAAACCCTGACTCTACTAAAAGTACCAAAATTAGCTGGGTGTGGTGACACACACCTGTAATCCCAGCTATTCGGGAGGCTGAGGCAGAAGGATCACTTGAACCTAGGAGGCAGGGGTTGCAGTGAGCTGAGATCGCGCCACTGCACTCCAGCCTGGGGAACAGAGTGAGACTCGGTCTCCAAAAGAAAAAATATTTACTCTAAATATGCTTAGATAGGTCTGAAGGACCTTGAGCTGCAGAGGAAATTTCCTATGCCCCTCAAAGACCAATTACATGGAATCTCTAAAATGCTCCCATTGGGCAGCAGCAGCAAACCATACCTTTGTACGCCTCGAGGGATGCCCAGTTTCTTGCCCAGCAGGCGCTCACTACAGCAGTCCACCAGGCGCTTGAGGGTATACAGACACTCTCGGAAGGTGGAGAAAAAAGGGTAGTGACTGAGCACGCACAGGGACGTGAGAGTACTGTTGCGGGAGCGGCTCCCTGCCTTGGCCCGGCGTTTGCCCCGAGGAGACTGGTTCACATCAGGGGTAGAGTCGGCACTGGGAGGCTGCAGGGATGAGCCACTCTCTGAGCTCTCGGTGCCACCCTCTTCTGAGGCACAGGTGGCGCGGGTTCCTTCCTTCCCATGGGATCCTGCCCCCACTTCCCCCTTCTCCTTAGGGATTCGCTTCTGGAAGGAGCGGTAGAAGTTAACACAGATGCCGTATCGCGTGACTCCAGTGTCCTTGTCAGTGAGGGTGAAGACAAAAGAGGTATCATCCCGGAGGCTCATGCGCCGCTGCCGCACGCTCAGGCAGCCCTCGGGCTGGCAGAAGAACACGACGTCTGGGGGCAGAGGAAACTCAGCGTGATCCTCTAAGGGGTATCGTCGTAGCAGTTCAGGGGTCTGGGCCACGCTGTCACTGCTCGGGTGCCTGAAGAACATAAAGACAAATTCAGCAGCCTGAAGGGATGGAATGGGCTATCACATTTTAACCACTGTCGATGAATAAAGCTCAAGATGCTATTTTGGATAAAGTAATCTGACTGTAACACCTTGGAAAATATGGGTGCTGCCTGCCATATGGAGCTGGTAGCCTAAGTGAAGTCTGCACTGTCATGAAGGCACCTATTCTGAAACAAGAGATTTTGACAATAAAATTATCACTGGCACCTGAAGATGATTAACATCTTTTAAAGTGAATTAGCTAATAAATTACCAAAAAAGCATACACAGAGGAGGAGCTTTTAAAGTACTTTTCCTTTTACAAAATAAGAAAACTGAGATATAAAGAGTGTATTTGCTCAACATCACAAAGATGTTAGTTAAGAGCAGGGTTTTGCTTTCAATCCACCTGACTTTGTTGTTTCCCTATTGGCTTCAACGCTCCCATCAGGGTAAAATAACAGGGGAAAATGAGCTATGCAAAGCAACGTGGAAACTGGAGAGGGGAACAACTGCAGGTTTTATGGCTATCCCA
This sequence comes from Piliocolobus tephrosceles, assembly GCF_002776525.5. NCBI lineage: Eukaryota > Metazoa > Chordata > Mammalia > Primates > Cercopithecidae > Piliocolobus > Piliocolobus tephrosceles. The sequence goes on from NC_045446.1 coordinate 17,419,415, forward strand.
GATGTTAAGACAAAAGTCCATCTCTTCTTGGTTACCTGGCCCCTACGATCACTAGATAGTCAAGTAACCGAGGACAGAACTTCTTCTTTTGCACCATGGTTCCAATTCATCAGTTCATCTCAGAGAAGCATCAGGGCACCAAGCAAGGAGTCAGCATTCCCGGGAGGAATTCTGAAAACCGAAGTCTAATAGGAAAAAAAGTACTGATAAGATCCACTGCTGTGCCTAAGGGACTCATCCCTCTCAACTTCTTCCCGGCCAGGGGCAGAGGTCAGAAGGTCTTCCACTTTCATACTAATGATAGGAGAACTTGACACTTGCCTAGCCTTGTGTCTAGGTTTATGAGCTCACAGAATAAAATGTTAAAAAATAGATAGGCAGGGCACAGTGGCTCACACCTGTAATCCCAGAACTCTGGGAGGCTGAGGCGGATCACCTGAGGTCAGGAGTTCCAGACCAGTCGGCCAACATGGCAAAACCCCATCTCTACTAAAAATACAAAAAAAAAAAAAAAAAACAGCCAGAGGTGGTGGCATACGTCTGTAATCCCAGTTACTTAGGAGTCTGAGGCACGAGAATCGCTTGACCCTGGGAGGCGGAGGCTGCAGTGAGCCGAGATCACGCCACTGCACTTGAGCCTGGGCCACAGAGTGAGACTCCATCTCAAGAAAAAAAAAGAAGAAATAGATAAATAATGGTTCACCTACCTATCCCTACCAATGACTTCATTTCCAGCTTAACACCTGGGGCTCTGTTTCTGAAAAACAGACCTAGGCCGTCTAATCTGGACTTAGTCATTGTAACAAAAATTGAAGTCACTCTCAGGACCCCTCCAGGGTGGATCAGGATCAAACCAGACTCCTCAACTAGCACTAATCTGCACTTCTAGGTCTAGATGGAAACGTAATTATTCTTTTTCAACAATCTGCATTCAGCTTGATGTGAAACTACCACATAGACTGTCTAGTTAATCATGCTCAGACAATAACAGTTGGCTATTCTACCTCATGTGATCTCAAATGAAAACGTCCATGCCCCAGTTGCCTCCACTGCACCACTTTTCTCCGCGCTTCAGGCAAGAAAGGAGCCCAGAGGCCACTGCTACTAGCTCTGCCCTTGGTGCTGAATCATAATCTCCCCTCTATTCTGATCTCAGGCTCAGAATCAGCAATACAATACACACAGATGAGTCCTTGTCCTACTATACATTACAGAGGCTATGAATCAGAGGCAGAAATACTAGGAATTCTGCAAGGACAGGGAGAGGGAGAGGTGCTCAGAGAAATTTCTAAACTATGTTCTAAAATTAGGAAAAGCTTTCATGGTCTTAATTGTAATTTATTTCCTTTTAAGTTTCTATGCACTTCTCTAAATAAAACGTTTCACCCCGCTGCATAGTTATTTCTAGTAGGGCTATTTCTTCTATGAATAGCAGTTTTTTTCTCATATTTCTAGTGTTCCAGGATTCTACCTCTGTGCTCTACATGCGGTCTAAGACCTTGTTCAATGCACAGAGAGAAACCCAATATCATATACATACATACACACACACACCCTACTCCCTCACCTGCTGCTGTGGGCACTCCCATATATACAGACATACACACTCCCTGGATGCTTAAGGCCCTATTTGGTTTAGGTAATGAGTAGAAGTTCTTTTTTCTCCCCTACCTAATAATAAACAAGACCTATTCGCAACACCTCTCAAATCCTCAAAATACTGCTTTCTCCTTTCCGTTGCTCCCAATAGAGGACCTGCAGGTAATAGGATTCAGTTTTATCTCCATAGCGACTCTGGCTCCCAGCACTATTTATAGCAGAGCCACAGCCCCTCCCCTGCTTGGTGACCGCACAGTGTTAGCAGCTGCTACTCCAGAGTCGGCCAAGGCCCATAACAATTCACTCTCCTTGAACCTAGAGACACTTATTCCACTGACGGTACCTGCTAAGAATTAGGTTATCTTCTCCCTCCTCTGTCTGTAGTTTGTACTTCGTCCTAATTCTGGCTTTTGATACTGATATCTCTACACCACCAGGTTCCCGAGCATGCCATATCTTCATTTCTAGGTATCACCACTGCTTAACAAACCCAAACGGTCCCTTTGGTTCTCCCAATTGCAACAGAGTCATGAGCAAACTACAGGAGGTGGGGCACCATAACAGAGCTGCACTCAGCTCCTCCTGAGCAGAATGCAATGGGGAGAGAAACAGAGAAATGAAATGGGATATGAGTAAAAACCATGATTTGTTCTAACAAAGAATTATGTAGTTAATCTGTCATGGGATTCGAAAAAAAAGAATAGTGTAGAAATGACTACAGTGAAAGCCAAAGTATCTCAAAGTAAAACAAAATTTATAGAACCAGAGCTCTAGGCTACACCTTGCAATCTATGGTTACATTGAAAACCAGGAGTACTCTCCAGTCAAAATCTCAAAGATCAAGCCTGAAGCACCTCCTACTGAGTATGCATCAGGCCCCTCTAGCCTTGGAGGGATCTCAGTCCCTATCCACTGAGAAATATCTGATGAAACTCAAGTCACTCACAATCATTTCCTTCCAGAGCCACAAGGACCCTGAGATCTTGTTATTATTCTAGCTATGGGTAGGACACGATTTTTAGCCAGAATTCACATTTGATCAGCAGCCACTGACTTCAGTTATTCAGACTGCAGAGATAACTAAGATTTTTCTTCTCATTCTCTCCTCTCTCCCCTCCCCACAAAGATTAACATCTTTAACTCCTCTAAAGACTAAATCCTCTAACATCACCCACAACTCACACTCTGTCTTCACAACCAGCGAGGCTCCAACTCTTGCCTCTAGCCTCAACCATATTTACTAACGTAGAGCCTCTGGTTCCTGTCTTCATGTATTCCAAAAGCATCAAGCTCAAAATGCATATCTATCTGCTGAAGTCCGACATCACCATCAGCTCCACCCAGAGGTAGAATTAGGATTCACAAACTTTTAAGTTATCTGTGCCTTTTCAGCAGAAATGGCCATGCTAACCAACCCTTTGGATTCGTCCCTCATTTTGGACAGGATCTCACAGTAAAACCACAGGAAACAGAGAGCAATATGACATCTCTGCTGACGCGAGCACAACAAGAGGCTCTCCTCCACTCCTCTACCTCCCCAGGCAGTGACCTTGCAAGCTCATCAGCACGGACTGGTCCAGCGTGCGGAAGAACTGGAGCAAAGAGGCTGGCAGCTGGCAGGGTTGGGGTAGAGGGAAGGGCAGGGAAAGGTGGAAGAAGATAGACACACGAGGATAGGGAGGAGAGTGCAGAAAGATGAAATAGTGTTCTCACTCTCTAGCAAGTCAATTTTGAAACATCAAATTAAAAAAAAAAAAATTCTTGAGAACCAAACGTGGTTCTCCAAATTCCAGCCAAAAATAAGGCGCACGCACGCACACGCACAAGCACACCCGCCAAGCGCTGTGCGGGCTCGGGCCCCAGGGCTGCCCAGCTCTGCCCGCCCCCTCACCTGCTGGACAGTTCTCCTCCGCCCCCGCCCCGAACCCAAACCCGAACCCGAACCCGCGCCGCCCGCCCCGCAGGAACCAAGCCCAGTAGCCCGAGCCCCTTCCTCGGCCCGGGGCGCCCCCATCCCCGGCCCCGCCCCACGCCCTTTCACACTCCCCCAGGGCCTCCTCATAGACCCCTTCCTCAAAGAGCCACGGTGTCCTCTCAGAGCCCGTCTCTCACTCGGAGTCCCCATACGCTCGCCCAAAACCCCCACCGGCCCAGACTCTCCTACCTCCCAAGCTCTGGGGGACTGGCCAGGCCCGGACCGACGTCCCCGGCAGCGGGGCGTCAGTCGCTCCCCAGCGCAGCGCCGCTCCGAACGGGCGCCAGTTCCGCGTCTGCACTGGGGGCCGCGCACCACTCGCGCGGGGTGCGGTGGGGGAGGCCGGGGCCGTACCATTCAGACCGGGGGGCCTGGGCTCGCCGAGCCAAGCGCCGCGGGGCGGGGCCGACCTCCGGAGACAGCGGCTGCGCACACACCTAGTCTAGCGCCCATGGGCGGGGTAGAGCGCGCCAGGCCGACCCAGCGCCGTCGCGTGCAAAGGGGAGGACACACAGCAGTACCTTCTGTTTGGGTTACTCAGAGAAACTTTAACCCGACGGGGTCATAGCGCCCATTTGACGACATGTGGATTCCTCTGAAAGTCACTTCCCAAGATAATCGGCCCCTGAGACTTTCTGACAGGCTCCCCATCCCCCTGCTCCCCCACCTCACGCGCTTTGGCGGTGCTCGGAGCCGGAGCAGGGAAACCTGCTGCCGCGCGGTGGAGCCTACCAATCCTGGGCAGCGGGGGCGCATGGGGCGCGCGGCCGCCGTTACCTCCTCCGGGCGCGCGCGGAGAGGGGGGCGTGACAGCGCCGCGGCGCCCGCTGGGAGATGGAGTCCCGTGCGTCCGCGAGGCCGGCCCCGCCGCAGGACAGCCTCCCCGCGGCCACACGGCTCTTCTGTTCCTGTCCCAAAGGACCTGGGGGCCGAAACTGGGTTCTGGGTCTTTCAGGTTGTGCCTTTTTCAGATGCCAAAGAAAAAACTACGGCATGCTACACACGCACGTGAGGTGCACTGCCCAGGCCTTAGCGCTGAAATCCAACACTTCCTCCTTCCCCGCAGAAAGGCAACCGGATCCTACCTGGATCCCAGCAGGGGAAGGAGGCGCCTAAGCCTCAGCATTCCATTTACCCATATGGCGCAGTGGGGGTTAGTAAGAGGCCCCCTCTCACGGCCAAGCCTGTCATTTGTGACCCTCCCTCCTCTGAGCCTGGAGGCGGATCCTAAAGATCGCAGGCTTCCTCCTCTACTACCGTGTCCCCACCCCCAATACAGACATTGGTTTCTCTCATTTTGTATTCATTTTGATCTTCCTGTTCAAACAGTACCAGACCTATCAGTGAGGCGGCGCTGAGACATTTATGGCCATACCACAGAGTGACAGTGGAGAATTTTTCTTGGGGCCCTGTGGGAAAAACAGGAAGTGGTGGAGGCAGGATGGGCAGGGCGCTGGAGAACCTTGTGCAAAGTGGCCCCCAGGCCCATCCGTTTGTGGGATCAGTGTGGTCTTCAGACACAGCACAGCGTTAGCGGGCGCCCCACTGCTCAGTAGCCACAAAACTCCCAACCCTTTGACTCTCTTTTAATGCCACGGGTGGATCTCCTTGCCCAGCTCCCAGGAATGTTTGCCCTTCTCAGTCTGTTCCACTTCTAGGAGGCAGCCACCGGGCCTTAGCCATCCAGCCCAGAAAACAAAATATGAGGAAAGAACAGTCATTCGTGCACATCCCAGATCTCAGAGAGCAGCGGTGGGAGCTTTTTGTCCTGCAGACGCAGTGCAAACACTTGCTCTGAGTGGACGCTGCTCAGGGTCCGGAGGCTCACCAGTTTCATTAGCATCCGTGGGAACATCAGTCGGTCCTGGGGAAAGGAGAGAGACAAGAACAGCTTTTGCTTGTCTGCAGGGAAGCGAGGCAAGGGTAGGGGAGTTGTGGGAGAGGTGAATTGTCTGCACACCATGCAGTCAGAGAGAAATTCTTGAAGGGAGAGTAGGTATATCAGGGAATGGGCCTGTGTGTGGGAAGGAGGAAAAGGGGCACCATGGGGACACTCACGTGGGGATGGTGGATGGAGACATAGGCATGCAGGGCTTCCACATATGTGTGCTGCAGCCTCTCTACCTGGAGCTGGTCCTGCACATTGGGCCGGTCTATAGGTCACCAAGAGAGTTGAGGAGCAGGTCTGGCCAGGGTCCAGTTCCATACCCCAAATTGCAACCAAAATATAGAGACATACTCCAGCCAAGCTCTCTCATCCCAAAATAACACAGCAAATGCCTCCACCCTCCCAAGCCACCCCCTGATTCCTGTGGGGCCTGCAGCCCTCCTTGGTGCAAGTCTCTTGCTGTTTCCCATTGCCCCTCCTCCACACCTGCAGAGAAGATGCTGATGGCAATGAGCAAAGCAAACTCAGCATCATTGAGTTGCAGCTCATTCATGGCCCTGGAGAACTCGAAGATGGGGTTGATGAATTCCACTTGCAGCCCTAGGGAGGAAGAAGGGAGGCTGACACATGCAGCAGGAGCAGCAGGAACTTCCTTCTCTCCTCCAGCGCCTAACCTTAGGGAACTACTGGGAACTCACTAAGAAGTTTACCGGGGCTGGGCACGGTGGCTCACACCTGTAATCCCAACACTTTGGGAGGCTGAGGCGGGCGGATCACCCGAGTTCAGGAGTTCGAGAAGAGCCTGGCCAACATGGCGAAACCCCATCTCTACTAAAAACACAAAAACTAGCTGGACGTGGTGGCAGGCGCCTGTAATCCCAGCTACTTGGGGGGCTGAGGCAGGAGAATCACTTGAACCTGCGAGGTGGAGGTTGCAGTGAGCCGAGATCGCACTACTGCACTCCAGCCTGGGTGACAGAGGGAGACTCCGTCCAAAAAAAAAAAAAAGGCTACAGGGCTTTGCTGTGTAACCTTGAGCAAATGTCTTAACCCCTCTAAGCCTCAACTGTGAAATGAGAATCATATCTAAACCCATTTCAGAAAATTGTTGGGATGGTTCAGTGACAAAGTATGCAGAGCACTTAGTGCTGTGTCTGGCACACAGGAGGTGCTGAATTAAATGATAATAATTCTGGTATTCTTGTTTTTTTTCTTTGAGACAGGGTCTTGTTTGGTCACCCAGACTGGAGTGCAGTGGCACGATCACAGCTCACTGCAGCCTTGACCTCCCAGGTGCAAGCAATCCTCCCACTTCAGCCTCCCTAGTAGCTGGGACTACCGGTGCATACCACCACACCTAGCTAATTCTTATATTTTTTGTTGTGACAGGATTTCACCATGTTGCCCAGGCTGGTCTCAAACTCCTGGACTCAAGCAATCCACCCACCTTGCCCTCCCAAAGTGCTGGGATTACAGATATTAGACACCACTCCCCACCAATTCTGTTATTAAAATTCTTGAGGGCTCCACGTTTCTAGAAATAGAAGCAACTCTTATTTTTGTTTATAAAGAATCCTTTTCAGCAGGGCACGGCGGTTCACACCTTTTATCCCAGCACTTTGGGAGGCTGAGGCAGACGGATCACCTGAGGTCAGGAGTTCGAGACCAGCCTGGCTGACATGGCAAAACCCCGTCTCCACTGAAAATACAAAAATTAGCTGGGCGTAGTGCACGCCTGTAATTCCAGCTACTTAGGAGGCTGAGGCAGAAGAATTGCTTGAATCTGGGAGGTGGAGGTTGCAGTGAGCCAAGATCACGCCACTGCACTCCAGCCTGGGTGACAGAGTGAAACTCCATCTCAAAAAAAAAAAAAAAAGAAAGAAAGAAAAGAAAAAGAAAAAGAGCCGGATGTGATGGCTTATCCCTGTAATCCCAGCACTTCAGGAGGCCGAGGCAGACAGATTGCCTGAACTCAGGAGTTCGAGACCAGCCTGGGCAACACAGTGAAACTCCATCTCTACTAAAAATACAAAAATTAACTAGGCGTGGTGGCGCACCTGTAGTCCCAGCTACATGGGAGGCTGAGCAGCAGAATTGCTTGAACCTGGGAGGCGGAGCTTACAGTGAGCTGAGATCGTGCTACTTGCACTCCAGCCTGGGCAACAGAAGACTCTGGCTCAAAAAAAATAAAAAAATAAAAGAGTCCTTTTTCAGCAGGGCACAGTGGCTCACACCTGTAATCCCAGCTACTCAAGAAGGATCACTTGAGCCCAGAAGGTCGAGGCTGCATTGAGCCGTGATTGATCACACCACTGCATTCAGCCTGGGCGACAGAGTGAGACCCTGTTTTAAAGGAAAAAAAAGAATTGTTTTTCACTGGCATTGGCCTTACTTACTTGAACACTAGAGATACATTTCATGTATCACACCCTAGAGGGAATATTGCAATATGGGTGAGGATGTGGATTCTGGTGCCAGACTGCCTGGGATTGAGTCCTGGCTCTACCACTTACAAGGCAGTGTGACCTTGTGTAAGTTACGTAACCTCTCTGGGCTTTGGTTTTCCCACCTGTAAAATGGGAATAATAATAGTACCTATCTCATAAATATGTGGCATATATGGTAACTACCACATAAGTGCTTGTAAAATAAATAAATATATATATTTTTTTTTTTTCTTTCTTTTTTTTTTTTGAGATAGAGTCTTACTCTGTCACCAGGCTGGAGTGCGGTAGCATAATATCGGCTCACTGTAAACTCTGCCTCCCGGGTTCAAGCGATTCTCCTGACTCAGCCTCTTGAGTAGCTGGGAATACAGGCGCACATCACCACGCCCAGCTAATTTTTGTATTTTTAGTACAGACAGGGTTTCATCATGTTGGCCAGGATGGTCTCGATCTCTTGACCTCATGATCTGCCTGCCTCGGCCTCCCAAAGTACTGGGATTACAGGCATAAGCCACCATGCCTGGCCAATAAATAATCAGTTTTTCATGGAAACAGTCTTCCTGCTGAGAAGACTAAAATGCAACAAACCATGAGTTAAAGTCATGATACCTAGAGAATATGTCTCTCATACACATTGTCAAAGTCTCTGCACCCTACACAGTTCCCCAGGCTTTGTCAGATTTCTTTTAGCAACCATCTGCTACACTTTTCCATTCAAGGCTTCTTGGTGAGTCACTTCCTGTACTTTCACCCTGATGTTTATCAAGTGTTGTGTGTTAGTCCATTTAATGGGCAGGCCCCATTTTCTTTTTCTTTTTTCTTTTCTTTGAGACAGACTCTTGCTCTGTCACCCAGGCTGGAGTTCAGTGGCACGATCTCGGCTCACTGCAACCTCAGCCTCCTGAGTTCAAGCGATTCTCCTGCCTTAGCCTCCTGGGTAGCTGGGATGGGTGCACCACCACGCCTAGCTAATTTTTGTATTTTCAGTAGAGATGGGATTTCGCCATGTCAGCCAGGCTGGTCTCGAACTCCTGACCTCAGGTGAACCACCTGCCTCGGCCTCCCAAGTGCTGGGATTTCAGGTGTGAGCCACCATGCCTGGCGGCAAGCCCCATTTTCTAAAGCATTTCTTGGTGAGGTTTTGAGCCCCAAAGTATGGCAAACAGCCCCCTTTATACACAAATTAAGAGGAGGTTCTATAGTTGGCTAATGCACCTGTGAGGGTCTGCTGATGCCCGCGGAATGAACACCTCAAATGTGCTCAGTCTGTGTCACCAGTCATCTACTGCATGCAGTAAATAGTAGTGGATAGAGAGGGGAGGAGACGTGACAAACAGAGCTCCAGTTCCTTCTCCCCAAGACCTCACTCATGAAATGAAAAATGAAAGGCAAGCATGATTACTTCAAAACTGCTTGTATAAATAAATCCATAAGGGCCAGGCGTGGTGGCTCACACCTGTAATCCCAGCACTTTGGGAGGCTGAGGCGAGCAGATCACCTGAGGTCGGGAGTTTGAGACCAGCCTGATCAACATGGAGAAACCTCATCTCTACTAAAAATACAGAATTAGCCAGGTGTGGTGGCACATGCCTGTAATCCCAGCTACTCCGGAGGCTGAGGCAGGAGAATCGCTTGAACTTGGGAGGCAGAGGTTGCGGTGAGCCAAGATTGTGCCAATTGCACTCCAGCCTGGGCAACAAGAGTGAAACTCCGTCTCAAAAATAATAAATAAAATAAAATAAGTAAATAAATAAATCTACAAATAGGTGCAGATTCAGACAGCACGGGTCTATGAGTGCCAAACTAACACAGAGATCTTAGAACTGGGCAGGGTTCCACAAGGAGGATATTCTGAAGGAGGGGAGAGCCATGGTTAAGAAGGTCTGAGATAATAACCATCGAGGAAAAATGGTTTGGAAGAGGGGGCAGGGCTGGGCTTTAAAGCTGGGTAAAGTCATTAAATCACCCCATTAGGTGCCAACACATCCGGGCAGCACACCGGGCACTATAGAAGGCAAAAGGTGCCAACATAGCCCTATTATGCCCTACAGTGAAGGGTGGCCTTCCTAGAAAGCTCACTGGGTGGGCCTGTGTTGGGAGAGCAAGAGGCACGCGAGCTGACCTGAGTTGTCAGAAACCAGGGAAGGCTTGATGACTGGCCTGGCCACAGATCTACCAGCCCTGAGAATGGAGTCAGGGCATCAGCCATATTTTAGAGCCCCACTCATCCAGTTGTTAAGCTACTTGGTTTCCTGCTGAAGCTCAATTCCAGTCCCTCCAAAAGTCCCTCAGCCTCCTGTCCTTTCCCAGGCCAGTTTTCATGACACAAACATGACCAATAGTTGAATATCAAGAAACCCCTTCTGCGTAGCTCCCAAGCGAGAATCAGATAGAGAGCCACAGTATGAACTAATTTTTGGAGAAAATACTTCAGATATAGGATGGGGATGGAAACATTCGCCCTTACTGTACATCCCCTCTGGGCATGTTTGCCATGCCATGGTTCCAGTTCATCAGAAAGTGTAATTGAAAAAGAGTAGGGGAGGGGCCTGGTGTGGTGGCTCATGGCTGTAATCCCAGGACTTTGGGAGGCCGAGGCGGGTGGATTGCCTGAGCTCAGGAGTTCAAGACCAGCCTGGGCAACACAGTGAAACCCTGTCTCTACTAAAAATACAAAAGTTAGCTGAGCGTAGTGGCACACGCCTGTAGTTCCAGCTACTCGGGAGGCTGAGGCAGGGGAATCGCTTGAACCCGGGAGGTGGAAGTTGCAGTGAGCCAAGATCGTGCCACTGCACTCCAGCTTGGCAACAGAGTGAGACTCCATCTCAAAAAAAAAAAAGAGTAGGGGAGGCTGGGTGTGGTGGCGCACACCTGTAATCCCAGCACTTTGGGAGGCCGAGGTGAGTGGATCCTTTGAGCTCAGGAGTTCGAGACCATTTCGAGACCAGCCTGGGCAACATGGCGAAACTCAGTCTCTACAAAAAAATATAAAAATTAGCCTGGCATGGTGATGCATGCCTGTAGTCCCACCTACTTGGGGGGCTGAGGCAGGAGAATTACTGGAGCCCAGGTGGTTGAGACTGCAGTGAGCCACGTTCACGTCACTGCACTTTAGCCTGCGTGACAGAGCAAGAACTTATCTCAAAAAAAAAAAAAAAAAAAAAAAAAGAGTAGGGGAAATCAGCCCCCATGATCCCCAAAGAGCACATGTGAGGAAGATTAGTTCACTTCCTGTGCCTCCCTGTTTCTCCTCCAAGGTGCCATTCCATATATCTCTCAGGTTCCTTGGAATACAGTTTGAAAACCACTGACCTAAAGCAACAGAGGACAGGGGTCTATCTGGAGCAGCTGAGAGAAGCCTATCAGCATTCCAATTTTCCATCTTCAAAAAATAAAGGGAGCCTTCCCTTACCAGTCACTCAAACGTTGGGCCTGTGGCTCTGTAGTCACTATGGGCCTATGACAAAAAGAACCAGTCCTGGCCAGGTTCAGTTGCTCACGCCTGTAATCCCAGCATTTTGGGAGGCTGAGGTGTGTGGATCACTTAAGGTCAGGAGTTCAAGACCAGCCTGGTCAACATGGTAAAACCCTGTCTCTACTAAAAATACAAAAATTAGCTGGGTGTGTTGGTGTACCTCATCCCAGCTACTCAAGAAGCTGAGGCAGGAGAATTGCTTGAAGGCAGGAGAATTGCTTGAACCTAGGAGGCGGAAGTTGTAGTGAGCCAAGATCACGCCACTGCACTCCTGCTTGGGCGACAGAGCAAACTCTGTCTTAAAAAAAAAAAAAAAAAGAAACAAGAAACAGTCCTTGGCCAGGCATGGTGGGTGGCTCATGCCTGTAATACCAGCACTTTGGGAGTCCAAGGCAGGCGGATCACTTGAGGCCAGGAGTTTAGGACCAGCCTGGGCAACATAGTGAGACTTCATCTCAATTTTTTTTTTGGTCACCCAGGCTGGAGTGCAATGGTGCGATCTCGGCTCACTGTAACCTCCGCCTCCCGGATTCAAGCAATTCTGCCTCAGTCTCCCGAGTAGCTGAGACTACAGGCACGTGCCACCATGCCTGACTAATTTTTTGTATTTTTAGTAGAGATAGGGTTTCACCGTGTTAGCCAGGATGGTCTTGATCTACTGACCCTGTGATCTGCCCACCTCGGCCTCCCAAAGTGCTGGGATTACAGGCATGAGCCACCGCACCTGGCCCTCAATTTTTAAAAATAAAAAATAAAAAAAGAAGCATTTGTCCATCCAGCCCCAATCCCTGTGTGATCTCAGTTCTCACCTGCTTTGGCAAAGTCTTCCCGGTTATAACTGAAATCCTTGAGGAAGGTGATACTCTCACTCCCAGGGTTGTACCTCCGAGATGTCTCCAGAAGCATCACCTGCACACAAGCAGCAGACCTCAAACAGGGACTAGGAAGGTTGGTCTTGGAGCATAGCCCCTTCCAGGGAGGCCGATTTCCCTCATCCCTGCTTCCCAGCAGATTTGGTTCTCCCAGCTCTGTGTCTGGAGGCCCCTCCCACAGATAATCCCATTCTGCTTCTCCCTTCATCCCTTGCCCTTCTCCAGCCACCTCGATCGCAGAGGTCTTCAGCAGGGCAATCTGGTCCTCCCGGCTGAGCTGCAGGAAGCCGGGTAGCTGTTTAGCAAAGTCAACTATCTCCTGCACAGAGACGATGGCCAGCTCAGTGAAGTGGGCAAAGCGCTGCTGACGGGCCTCCCGGCTATGGGGATCTGGTGCCATGGGCCAAGGCTACCCAGGAGGGAAAAGGCAAAGCGCTTTGAGTCGGACATCAAGAAGCCCACTGGTGATCTGGGTGCAGCCGCCTCTCCCCAGGTGTGTCAAGTACCGTGACTCGAAGCCGGTCAGAAAAGGAGCGCCGGTTACACTGTTGCTGGGCAGCGACCAGCTTCTCGATCATGCCCAGTTGCTCCGGGCTGAGCTGAGGCAGGATTTGAGGGGGTGAGGAAGCCCTGGGGGGCAGGGATACGGCATGAGCCTGTTCCTCCTCTTGCCGCTTCAGTTTCTTCAGACGGATCTGTTCTTCTGACAGGACACCTAAGGACAGGACCAAATATGAGGAGGGGAGCAGATGGGGAGACAGGAAGCAAAGATGAGGCAAAGGGGGCGATTTGGGGCTCCAGAAAAACAGACAGCACTAGGTAAATGCAAGAAGTTTTTTTTTTGTTTTTTTTTTTGAAACAGAGTCTCACATTCGTCCAGTCAGGAGTGCAGTGGCCCGATCGCAGCTCACTGCAACGTCCGCCTCCCAGGTTCAAGTGATTCTCCTGCCTCACCCTCCTGAGTAGCTGGGATTACAGGCGCTCACCACCACATCCGGCTAATTTTTGTATTTTTAGTAGAGACGGGGTTTCACTACATTGGCCAGGCAGGTGTCAGACTTCTGACCTCAGGTGATCCGCCGGCTTCAGCCTCCCAAAGTGCTGGGATTACAGGCATGAGCCACCACGCCCGGTCAAGACTACTCGTTAATTCCCAAGGCCAGCCACTGTGGTTTGAGCATGTGGGCCTGGTGGCTTGGTCCCGTCCCTGTCCATGCTTGTAAGAAACCCCAGACAGCTTGGAGGCTCTGGACACTTTATTTATTTATTTTTTCGGGACGGAGTCTCGTTCTGTCGACCAGGCTGGAGTCCAGAGGCACAATATCGGCTCACTATAAGCTCCACCTCGCAGGTTGACGCCAATCTCCTGCCTCAGCCTCCCGAGTAGCTGGGGCCACAGGCGCCTGTTACCATGCTTGGCTAATTTTTTTGTATTTTTAGTAGAGACGGGGTTT
>NC_045446.1:17438124-17503893 GCF_002776525.5 Piliocolobus tephrosceles
GGCGCCTGTAGTCCCAGCTACTCAGGAGGCTGAGGCAGGAGAATGGCGTAAACCCGGGAGGCGGAGCTTGCAGTGAGCTGAGATCCGGCCACTGCACTCCAGCCTGGGCGACAGAGCGAGACTCCGTCTCAAAAAAAAAAAAAAGAAAAGAAAAATATTTTAATCCATACTTAGGGATCAGTTGGCCCCTACAAGTTCAGGCACCTGTCCTGGGTCACACCCTGGCCCCCTCTTTCCCCTCAGCCTCTTCTTCACCCCAGCCCCAGAAACTCACACTCCTCCCGCATGCCAGACTGGCGGCACTTGCGAAGCCGACACTCCTGGCACTTGCGACGCATGTAGGTGTCCATGGGGCAGTGGCCGCCACTGTGGCAGACGTAGCGCGCTCCCTTGATGACGCTGCGGCGGAAGAATCCCTTGCAACCCTCGCAGCTCAGAACATTGTAGTGGAAGCCGGAGGCCTTGTCCCCACACACGCTGCATAGCTCGTTCCCCAGCATTTTGGGGGCTGGCCCCTTTTTCCGCTTTTGTGGACGGATCTCTGGTTACAGGAAAGTGTTTCAATGCTCTCCCCCAAGGAAAAAACTTCATGTTCTCCCTGACTCAGTCACTGCCCTGGGCACTCAGTGACCTTCATTCCCTTCATTATACAAACTCCAGTCTCTCTTTTATGAGAAGAGTAGCCCTCATTGGCCAAGTGCCATTATGTTCTAGGTACTGTATGAGCCTTTTATATGCACTGATCCTTATGACAAACATAATTTTTTTTCCATTTTATAAACAAGGAAATTGAGGCTCAGGAAGGCCTAAAGTAGAGACAGAATTCACACTTAGATCAGTCAGATTTAGTTAGCTCTAAAGCCTTTGGACTTAACCATGAGATTACATATAAAGTAAAAACCCCCAAGGAACCTCTTCCAGATCCAGGGACCTGGAATCTGGACCCCTGCCTCCTCCAAACCCAGAAGCTCCTCACCTGTGGGTTCTGAAGGGGGCTCTGCCCTGGTGAGCAGGACTGTGGGCTCTGCAGCCTCCAGCCCCACCCCTGCAGTGCCTCTGGCAGAGTGGGGCATCCTGGCTTCCTCTCTGAGGATGCAGCTGTTGCCTCCCTGGGTCTGGCCGCTTGCATCCTGTGCACCTGGCTTCCACAGCTCCGCTGCAGAGTCTGGGCTCCAAAGGAGAGGCACATGGGGGTCTCAGGCTCCACCCAGCTCCATGGCCCAGTGTCCTAGCTGGGAAACTGAAAACTTATCCCCACCTTTAGAGGGCAGCAAAGTCCCAGCTCAGGCTTTGGGACCCTAGAGTCTGTGTGGGCTCTAGCTAGGACTAGTCACTTGTAGTTTCTTACATCTCAAGACCTTAAATGAAGATGTTAACCCTCGTCTATTTGGGGAGCTGGAGTGTATGCATTTCAGAGATCAGATAAAACTCTTCAAAGCCAGAGCAGGGTAAGCACTAAGCTGGCCAACTCTTTAGCAGCAAACCCAGTGGGAGGACTGGGTGGGAGCCTGCAAGGGCCAGGTACTGGAACCAGGGGCGAGGCAACCACGACTAAGAATGACTCTGGACTGCTCTCTGGAGGAAGGAAGAAGGCAGATAATGAAGGAGGCTGATTCCTACGGGGAGGCAAGGAGCCTGCAGTCTGGGCTCAGGGGAGAGGGCTGGAATGAAGCTTACCAGGAGGAATGTCAAGCACAGGGGCCCCCAGCCACACGGACATCTCTTCCTGGAGCCCTGGTCATTACCAAGGCACTGTCCTGCAGGAAGGACTCAGGTTATACTCTTCTAGAACTGGCCTCCTTTCTGGCCTCAGCTCCCTTCTCCACCTGATCCTCCCTTTTATCAATACCAACAATATCAGCTAATATTTACTTGCCATATATTAGTCTGTACTAAGGCTTTATTATATTACTAGTATGTTTTTTAGAGACAGGTTCTCCCTATGTTGCCCAGGCTAGTCTAGGAACTCCTAGGCTCAAGTGATCCTCCCACCTGGGCCTCCCAAAGTGCGGGGATTATCGGAGTGAGCCACTGCGCCCAGCCTATTATAAGGCTTTATGTGCTTTCCTCATAATATCCCTCTGAGGTCAACACTATTCTTTTTTTTTTTTTGAGATGGGGTCTGTCTATGTTGCTCAGGCTGGAACTCAGTGCTATTCACAGGTGCAACAATAGGACACTATCGCCTCAAACTACTGGGCTCAGGCAATCGACTTTCAGCTTCCTGAGTACCTGAGATTATAGGCGCACGCTACTGCTCCCGGCACAGGACTATTCTTAAACTCATTTTACAGATAAGCAAACTGAGATTCAAAGAGATTAAGTAACTATGGTCACACAGTTAGGCGGCGGTAGAATCAAGACTCCAACCCTTGTCTGACTCCAAAGTCTGGGCTCCCAGTCACGGTGCCAGCCTTTCTCCCCCAAAGTCCCCTCCAAACCAGCGGGGAATGTTTGGGTACATCTGCCCTGCTTCTCTCGGGCCCCTTCCCCCTCCAACACTGAGGACAGCCAAAGTTGAGCAGGACCAGGAGATGGGATCGAAGCTCACTCCACCCAGTGAAACACGCTGCTTATTAGAGAACCTTGCTCATGCCACTTTCCAGGGTCCCAGCACAAACCTCTTGTCTCCAAGAATCTCCCCAATTCACATAGAGGACCTCCTCCCCTGAATCCCTCATGAGTTATTTTGGGACCCAGAGTCCTGTGCCTGTCCCAAGCTTCCATCACCATCACCCCTAACTTCTCCCCAGAAATCCCCTTCTAAGATCCTTAGGACATTCGCCGACCCCACCCCAGATACACACACACAGAGCCCCAGGACACTGCTAAGGAGCAGACCCACCGAGTCCCCAGTCCACCAGATTTCCTGGGTGGGCAGTCTCTGGAGCCCCCTTGCTGGGAGAAGAGGATGGTGCAGTTCCCTGTCCAGAGGTCTCGGTGGCCAGCCGGTGAGCTGGAGCTGAGCACAAGCAGGACCTGGAACCCCAGGGAAGTAGCAATTTGGGGAAAGGCTAGGGGAGGGACTGCCGAGGGGTCAGGCCACCCCTCCTTCCTGCCTGACGACCGCAGCCCTCCCCTCCTCACCCCCGCCCACAGGGCAGCTTCTCCACCAGGCTGGCTCCTCCCCAGCCGGCCACCCCCTCTCCCGCCACTCCCACCCCCCTACTCCCGGTCAAAACAGTGGCATTTCTCTGCAGACCTGCCAAGTTCCATGTCTCTCCCCTTCCTCTCCTTACCCAGCGCTCTTAGCAGCTCTTTCAAAAGGACTGCCTCCTAGGAACCCCTACCCCAATCCCAGCAGCCTCCAGAGTCGGTGTTCCCTCCCTTCCATAGGCACCTCTCAGAGCAAAGGTCCCGGCAGAGCCCGGAATTGCGACACTGAGCCCCAGCCTGCTTTCCCAGCCTCCCTCCTCCTCCCTTGCCTCTGGGAAGAGGCCAAGAAACTCTCCCCACTAGCCCTAGGCTTCAGCCAAGCTGGTAGAAATCCAGGGGTGCAGAGAGGCAGGTGCTGGGCCTTCCAGGGAGTTTCTGAAAGTGGGTGGCCTGCGGGGGCCACAGATAAGAGAGGAGGCCAGGAGAGCCTTTGGGGTAGGAAATCTGCTATGAGCAATGGCAGGCCTGGGATAGGGGTGGGGGGTGGCAGAAGGAAGGCAGGCAACTCAGGTGGCAGCCCAGGATGGACCTGGGAAGGTATGAGGGTTGCCTCATCTAGGGAACAACCCCATCTGAAGTGATGGCAGGCTCCAACCAGCAGCTACTGAGACTATAGCCATTCTTCCCACTCTGTTGCCTGCGGCATGAAATCCATCCCAGAAAGTAGACATCATATTTTATTGATTTCATCTTCCCCAAAACCCCTGAAACAGGGCTGGCATAGAGGAGGCAACAGAGTAGGTACTGTGTTCCTATTTGTTGAATGAATAACAAGAAAAATATTATTCTCATCTATCCCCTACTTGTTAGCCCTAGTCAATTTTTTTTTATTATTCCTTTTTTTTTTTCTTTTTTGAGGTGGGGTCTCACTACGTTGCCCAGGCTGGTTTCACACTCCTGGGCTCAAGCCATCCTCCCACCTCAGCCTTCCAAAGTGCTAGCATTACAGGCACGCACTCACAACTGCTGTAGTCAATTTCAACTCAGCATGTTGACTTAGTGTTCAGACTCTGAGCTCAGATTTTGGGTTCAAATCCTAAACCTCTTAGTACCTATGTGATCTTGATTCAGCAAGTTACTTAATGTCTCTGAATCTTTGTTTCCCTATCTTTAAAATAGGAATATTCGAGCCAGTAATGGTGTGTTGAAAAATACATAGGCTGGGCATGGTGGCTCACACCTGTAATCCCAGCACTTTCAGAGGCCTAGGCAGGTGGATCACAAGGTCAGGAGTTTGAGACCAGCCTGGCCAACATGGTGAAACCCCGTCTCTACTAAAAATACAAAAGTTAGCCAGGCATGGTGGTACGGATCTGTAATCCCAGCTACTCAGGAGGCTGAGGCAGGAGAATCACTTGAACCTGGGAGGTTGCAGTGAGCCGAGATTGTGCCACTGCCCTCCAGCCTGGGCGATAGAGCGAGACTCCATCTCAAAGGGAGGGAGGGAGGGAGGGATAGTAGTAATTTTTACCACACAATGTTGTTGTGAGATTGAAACTACAGATCACGCTGGATGCAGGGGCTCATGCCTATAATCCCAGCAATTTGGGAGGCCCAGACAGACGGATCACGTGAGGTCAGGAGTTCCAGACCAGCCTGGCCAACCTGGTGAAACCCCATCGCTACTAAAAATACAAAAAATTAGCCAGGTGGGGTGGCGCATGCCTATAATTCCAGCTACTTGGGAGGCTGAGGCAGGAGAATGGCTCGAACCTGGGAGACAGAGGTTGCAGTGACCCGAGATCACGTCATTACCTCCAGCCTGGGCAACAAGAGCAAAACTCCATCAAAAAAAAAAAAAAAAAAAGAAAGAAAGAAAGAAGGAAGGAAGGAGGGAAGGAAGGAACAAAGAAAGGAAGGAAGGAGGGAGGGACTACAGATTGTATCACAATGTGTGGCACACAGTAAGTGTTCGAGAAATGGCACGAGCTGTCATCACCCTCCCAGTTCTTTCAGTTGTGGGTCTTCCCATCGCCTTAACTCAGTGGATTTTGAACTTTGTACTTGTTTCCATACACAGCACAAACCCTTCACTATCTTTTCTGGTCCTTAGAGCGGCCCTGGGAGGAAAGCAGAGTAAGTAACCTGAGCTCCATTTGACAGAGCACACTGAAACTTGTGTGAGGGCCTTTTCCAAGACCACACAGTTAGTGGCCCGGCTGGGATCAGAACCCAGATATCCTCACTCCAGTCCCTTTGCTGTGTCAGAGTCCAGGACAATCTTGTCTTGTTGCATCTCGGGCCAGTGAAGTGCTGGAATGGAAGCAGCCAGGGCTGGTGGGCTACAGGGGAGAGGCTGAGAACCCTGCAGATGCTCCAGTCCAGATGTGGGAGGCGAGGAGCTGAGGTTACTGCTGGTCATTCACCCCCTGCCCCATTCCCAGTTTCCTGCTCACGGGCTCTTCCTGTTTTGCTATGAACTCCAGTTCCCATGGGCCCCACATTAAAGCACAGAAGGACGGGGGCCAGGGCAGGCAGCCAGAGACCAAAACAGATGAAGAGGGCACCAGGGAAAAGAACAGAGGAAACAGGGAAAGAGTGGATGGGGGTGTGGATGGGACAGAAGGGACTAGATGAGGAAAAGTGGAAGGCTGAGGCAGAAGAGGAGCCTGGTTGAAAGACGGGAGGAAGCACAGGGTGGGACATGGGGAACAGGCGGGGGCTGGGGAGCAAAGTGTGAGAAGACAGCAGGCTGGGTGCTGTTGCAAAATCTGCCCATGTATTCATTTTCACATTTCAGAAAAGCCCCTGTGACACCCCCATCTCAGACTTCTGCCTGCAGCTCTTGCTCTTGTTCCCCCTCATCACAAGGTTGTCCCCTCCCAAGGCCCCCACCCTGGTCTGGGTATCTCTGAGTCACAAGCACAAGGCTCTCCATTCCTCTCGCATGTGTTCCCTCTCTGATTTTCACAAGGCCCCAGCTGTCCTGGAAAAGCAGAAACCAGGGACTCTAGTCACTGAGAGACTGGCACTATTCTGTCCCAGCACCCACATCACCAGTCCAGCTCCCTCCTCTACCTCCCTGCTCCCAGAAGCTCCAGCCCAGCAGGGCAGTCAGAGATGTCTCTGAGATGCCTGGTTTCAAGAAACTCAGGAATCAATGGTCTGGGGCCTGGTACCCTATCTTCTGCGAGCTGGGAGAAGTCTCTTTCATCCACTTTGTTCTTCAACTCCTTCTCCTGACACCTAGTCTCCCCACAGGTGGCTTCCCAGGACCCAGGACCACACACAAGCCCCATCTGGACGGGGGGCGCCAGGCTAGGGCTGCTGAAAAAGTAGGTCGGGGACCAACTCCCCCAAGCCAGGGAGTTGGTCTCAGCCTCATCTCCTGTTTAGAAGAAATTATAACTAGGACTTCAACTGCCAGAGCTGTCCTACCAGGTTACAGCTCAGAAACCCCAACCGTCATCCCTACAAAGAGGGAAAAGGAGAGGAAAATGGGAGAAGACCAAAATCTGTTGGCAGTTATTTCCATGGAGTTTCTGGAGACCAACCACTGAGACTTGCTTCAAGCCAGGGCAAGCACTGAAGTGATCAGCAGCGGGAATCACGTTCCCACTTTGCCAGCCCCACCCCCGTGCCACAGTCCCACCAGCTTGCAGTTGTTAGGTCCAAAGCTGCCAGTCCTATGGGCCTCTTCTATGTTTCCTTGGCTCCTGCAGGAGGCAATGTCCCTGGGAACACACTCGGGGATCTACCAAGTCACATATCTGGCCCCCCAGAACCTCCACAGGTTTCTTCTCACAGCAAGGAGAAACTTGAAGCAGAAACAGGAGCATTCACCAGCCACGGTCACAGGTACTACTGGCTAACTCCCCTGAAAGTAGTCATTCCCATGGAGCAGGCTGCAGGGTAAGCTCTGCAGGGATGGACAAGGGCAACTGCTTCTTGTTCCCTCCTTCACCGTTCTGGAAGGGTGGAAAGTGTGGGGATCATCTTGCAGACCACTGCATATCTACTCAAGTGACTTCTGCCCAACCTTCCAATCACAACATAGAGAATAATGCAGAAACCTGGATTCCCAGATCTGAGTTCAGAGATGATACAGAAGGCAGAAAGGAAAGATGTAACATTGATTTCATGCCTACTACATACATTTATCTTTACATGCATTATTTCATTTATTCTCACAGTAAACTCTAGGAGATAGTCACTAGCAAGGGGCAAATATCAAATTTGAATACAGGTATAAGACTGGGTGTGGTGGCTCACATTTGTAATCCTAGCACTCTGGGAGGCCAAGAAGGGCAGATAGCTTGAGTCCAGGAGTTTGAGACTAGCCTAGGCAACATGGTGAAACCTCACGTTTACAGAAACACACACAAACACACACAAATTAGCCAGGCGTGGTGGCATCTGCCTTTAGTCCCAGCTACTTGGGGGGCTGAGGTAGGAGGACTGTTGGAGCCCAGGAGATTGAGGCTGCAATGAGCCATGATTGTACCACTGCACTCCAGCCTGGGTGACAGAGGGAGACCGTCTCAAACAAAAACAAAAACAAAAACAAAAAAAAACAAGTTTAGCTGATTCAAAAGTTCGAGCTCAAGCTTAAACGAACAAAAATCACAAACACACTCCATTATATAAAACTGGGCTGGGGCCAGGTGCGGTGGCTCACACCTGTAATCCCAGCAGTTTGGGAGGCCGAGGCGAGCAGATCACGAGGTCAGGAGATTGAGATCATCCTGGCTAACATGGTGAAACCCCGTCTCTACTAAAAATACAAAAAAATTAGCCAGGCGTGGTGGTGGGTGCCTGTAATCCCAGCTACTCGGGAGGCTGAGGCAGGAGAATCACTTGAACCTGGGAGGCGGAGGTTGCCATGAGCTGAGATGGCGCCATTGCACTCCAGCCTGGGCCACAAGAGCAAAACTCCGTCTCAAAACAAAAAAAACAAACAAACAACAACAAAAAACTGGCTCTTCAGATGGAAAAAAGTGGCGAACATACCTGGATTTAGGTTTGCTTCTGCCAACACCGAATAAGGCAGTGGTTCCTGTCCTCACCTTCAGAGATTCTGATTTATTTGATCTGGCCCACATATCCATCTATCTCACCATCTACATGTGTGTTGTATTTTTGTTTTTTTTTTTTTGCATCTGTAGTTAGGAACCAAAGTGTAAGGACCACAGAATCATCTGGCAGAAAATGCAAAAGCTGGGGGCAAAGGAAGAAGAAACTAGGGCTCAGCTCCAGGCTCTACTATCTACTTGTGCTGTAACCCCCACCCTTCCTGGAATAGTTTCTCCCTATAAAAACTGAAATAATATCTGCTTCATCAATCCCTCCCACGTGGGATACTTGCATGCACAAAGAATACAGACATATTTGAGCAAGTGGGAAGAAAAGCAAAAGCTGAATTTGAGAGATTGCTGAAATTTGGTGAGCCAAAGATTTACACTCTGAAAGTACAATGGCTAGTTTGCAAGGAGAGTAAGAGGCCCACTAAAACAAAACACTCAACCCCTCTCCCCGCCACTAATATGCAGCATTCTGCCAATTACCCAAGCCCCCTTTATTTAATTTATTTTTTTTGAGACAGATTCTTGCTCTGTTGCCCAGGCTGGAGTGGCACAATCTTGGCTCACTGCAGCCTCTGCCTCCTGGGTTCAAGCAATTCTCCTGTCTCAGCCTCCCGGGTAGCTGGGATTACAGGCGTGACCCACTACATCCGGCTAATTTTTGTATTTTTAGTAGAGATGGGGTTTCATCGTGGTGGCCAGGCTGGTCTCGAACTCCTGACCTCAGGTGATCTGCCTGCCTTGTCCTCCTAAAGTGCTGAGATTACAGGTGTGAGCCGTGCCCAGCCTAGGCCGTTTAGTCCCACTAATGTGAAAAGGTTTCCTTTGACAGATACCTCTTTATTGAAAGTATTTTGGTATCACCAATTACAGTTTAGTAATGCAGTTTGAGTAGCCTGCAAGAAGCAGCCCAATATAGACTATTTAACTGAAAACCACAAAACTAGACTTTTAATCTATTCTCCTAAACTGTGAGTTTGGGCAAGTCACTTCCTCTCTTTAGGTTTGTTTCCTAAGCTGTGAAGTAAGAGGACTAGGTTAAATCAGGTATTCAGAGATGCTGATTTATGAAACCTCTAGAAAATGGTCTTTGTGAACCATTTGGGATTATATGCAAAATTCCATGTGCGTCTTTACATGTGTGAACATTTTTCTGGAGGAGGTGCAAAATTTTCATGTGATTCAAAAAGGGGCTTGTGATTAAATAAGAAGGTTAAGAACTATTTGGCTACCCAGGCTTCAGCTCTTATTCTATTTGCTTCTCAGCCTCCTCCACAACAACTCTGGAAGCAAAGTTTAAATCCTGAAGCATATATAAATAACTGAATCTGGAGTCCTAGGGCAAAATAAGGACAGCTAATTCTGATCTATTTTTTTTTCTTTTCTTTTTGTTTTTTTGAGACACAGTCTTGCTCTGCCATCCAGACTGGAGTGCAGTTGCACCATGATGGCTCACTTTAGCCTCAACCTCCCAGGCTCAAGGTGATCCTCCCACCTCAACCTCCTGAGTGCCACCACACCCAGCTAATTTTTAAACTTTTTTTTTTTTTGGAGAGATGAGCTCTTCGTAAGCTGCTCAGGCTGGTCTCGAACTCCTGGGCTCAAGCAATCTTCCCATCCTGGCCTCCCAAAGTGCTGGGATTACAAACGTGAGCAACCACACCAAGCCTAATCAGGTTTTTTTTGTTGTTGTTGAGACAGAGTCTCGCTTTGTCGCACAGGCTGGAGTGCAGTGGTGTTATCTCGGCTCACTGCGACCTCCACCTTCCGAGTTCAAGCGATTCTCCTGCCTCAGCCTCCTGAGTAGCTAGGATTACAGGAGCACCCCACCACACCCAGCTATTTTTTAATTATTATTATTTTTAGTAGAGATGGGGTTTCGCCACGTTGGCCAGGCTGGTCTCGAATTCCTGACCTCAGGAGATCTGCCTGCCTTGGCCTCTCGAAGTGCTGGGATTACAGGCGAACCTCGGTGCCCAGCCCAAGCCTGATCAGTTTTGTTTCCCAAAGATCTGAGATTTGCTTCCAGTAGGCAGATCTGAATCAAAGCATCCCCAGGACCTACGATCTGACCTGCAACCGTCATATTAGTCACGAAGTCCTGAGGCCAAACTGGCTGCACCTGAATCCTAATGGTCAATTCCAAGAGGGCCACTGATTCTGTGTAAACCACATGTACTCCCACTTTATGATATGCGCCTGCCCCTTACCTCAAAATACCTCCCCACTGGTCTGAAATTCCTCCCCTAGGGATTCAGTGCTTTGGGTTTGTAAAGTCTGAACATCCTGTGCAACCCAACTCCTTTGGGAAGAGGCATGACGTCTTGACTCCAATTAACTAAAACTTGGAAGTGGAGGGGAGGGAGGTCAGGGAAAGGACTGGAAGGGAAAGTGAAAGGGCTACTGAAGCTTCGTGCGGGGCAGGAACGGTAGGCTAGACTGGGGGCAACCTCAAGGACACAGGAAATCCAAAGGGTTGTTTACATACTGTGCCCTGCAACCCAAGCAAAACGTCTCCTAGAAAACAGGGCCAGGGCTCAATCCCCCGCAAAGGCAGGGACGTGGAGAGAAGCGACCTCTGCTTTCCCGTCCCTCGCCTCAACTCTGCATCCGCTCTAGCTATGGGGTCAAGCCCGGAAGCACCCCGGCTGGAGGGGACGCTCGCTTTCCAGGACATGGTCCCGCCCACTGCAAGCGCCACCTTGGTAAGGGCTTTCTCCTAGCAGAGGCAAACGCGAACTTAATGCCTTCTTGATCAAGATGAGGTCTTCCAGCCCTGTCTGCCTCGCCAGGTCGGGCTACGTGCCTACGCTCCTCCGCCACAGCCAGATCGCGACCCTCCTGCACGCATTCCCACCGAGATTACGCCTTCTCTTGGAGATTACGCCCCCCAACCCCAGCTCGTCCCTAAGTAAGATGGCGGCGAGCGCACTTCCGGCGTGTGTCCTTACGGGTGCGTCCGGGCGGCTGCTTGCAGGTGCCACCCAGCGGGTTCCAGCTTTTTTGCTGCATAGATTACAACGGTGATGGCGGGCAAGCGGTCCGGCTGGAGCCGTGCGGCTCTCCTCCAGCTCCTTCTCGGCGCGAACTTGATGGTGATGCCGCCCACCCAGGCCCGGAGTCTGCGCTTCGTTACCTTGGTAATGAGAAATGGGGTCACCAAAGAGTTCCCTGAAGCTAGAAGGGCAAAGGCCAGCTGGTGGGGGTCGGGGATCTTGGGAAGGAACAGCTGGTTTAGGAGAGGACGACTGGCCTGTGTAGTTGGGAGGCTGGATTCAGGATTGACGTGGAGCCCTGGGTTATGGGGGTCAGGGTGACCGAATAGGTCGGGGTGAGTCTGCCCTGAGACAGGGAAGTAGTTGAATGGTTAAGACTCATCCCTAAAAAAGCCTTTGGTTGTCTTTTTTCCCCAGTTGTCCCCACCACATACGTTGCTTTCACTTCTCTTTTCCCTTACCACCTGTACCTTGGCTTTGCCTGTAGTCTCCAGTGGCATTGCTTAGCCAAGTTAGAGTGTCTGGAATCTGGAAGAAGTGACTGACTCCTAACTGGGGTCTTTTGCAGCGAGTAGGCTTCCCAAAGGGAATGAGACTTCCTTCCTTAACATGGGGCAAAAGGTAGGCTCTAGGTCCCTATCAAGGAGATGCTTCTGACCTATAGGCAAACCATTTTCTTCCCTCAGCTGTACCGCCATGGAGACCGTTCACCAGTGAAGACATATCCCAAGGACCCCTACCAGGAAGAAGAATGGCCCCAGGGGTTTGGTCAATTAACCAAGGTGGGTCAGAAGCCAGCCTTTCCTCAGGATGAGCTGTAGAATGAGTGATGTCTAGAGCAGGCTACAGAACTTGGGGCCTTACTAAACTGCCTTTTCCCGTATGGGTGCTGACTTTGACCAGATTTCATAACCTTAACCTCTGTGCCCATGATATTGCCGTGCATGACTGGCCACTTAATGAAAGACTTCTGGGATCAGATTAATTGACTCCAGCAAAGGGTAAACCTGGAAAGCAACAGGGCCTAAACCCCATGGGGCTTGTGAGCCACCCCTTCCCTCTAGACCTTCTTAATTTTTGGGTTTGCCCACAGGAGGGGATGCTACAGCACTGGGAGCTGGGCCAGGCCCTGCGGCAGCGCTATCACGGCTTCCTAAACACCTCTTATCACCGGCAAGAGGTAAGGTTGGGAGTTCCAGAGGCAAGGGAAATGGGGTATGCTGCCCTCATCTTTTGCCCTCAGGGAGCCTAAGGCTGAGGCTGGGCACTTTGGCCTCCTTCTTGTATTTTTGGTTACAACTACAGGAAAAGACATCTGAGAGCTGTCTGGAACAAAGCCCAGGAGCTGAGTTGCCCCTGCTTGGCTAGGAAGAGGCAAACCTGATTAAGCATCCAAATTCAGCCTTACGGGCGGGCCTGGCAAAGTGGTTTCTGACTCTGTGAAATCACAGGCTTTCCATCCAAGACATTTATTGAGTACCCATTAAAGGCCAAGAACTATGCTAGCACTTTGCATTCAGTGGTGTACCATACAGATATGATCTCTGTCTTCATGGAGCTTAGAATGTTGTAGGGGTATCTGATGATAAACCAGACAGGGCCAAGATGAAAGACAGCGGGGAAGACACATGTAGATAGGGCTTGTCTTTCCTTGATCAAGATGAGGTCTTTGAGCCCTGTCTGCCACGCCAGGTCACGCTACGTTCCTAGGGCACATCAGGGAGGACTGGCGAGTGTGCCTGCTCCTTGAGTCCTTGCCGTACCCCAGGGATGGGGGAAGCTATTCCTCTGGTTACCACTGTCAGCCTCAGCTGTGTCGAGTCCCTAGATATTGTTAATTGTTCCCTTAAGACCCAGCTCTGTCCTGAGCTTGTCCTTCCCCAGTTTCCTCCTCCCTTTTCATGAACCACTATCTCTGAATAAGCTCTTCAAAATATTATTTATTTATTTATTTATTTTGAGATGGAGTCTTGCTGTGTTGCCCAGGCTGGAGTGCAGTGACATGATCTTGGCTCACTGCAACCTCCGCCTCCTGGGTTCAAGCGATTCTCCTGTCTCAAGCCTCCCGAGTAGCTGGGATTACAGGTGCATGCCACCATGCCTGGCTAATTTTTGTATTTTTAGTAGAGACAGGATTTAACCATGTTGGCCAGGCTGGTCTCGAACTCCTGACCTCAGCTGATCTGCCCGCCTTGGCCTCCTAAAGTGCTGGGATTACAGGCGTGAGCCACCATGCCTGGCCCAAAATGTATACATATATTTTAAAGGAGTCTCACTCTGTCACCCAAACTGTAGCACAGTGACTCAATCATAGCTCACTGCAGCCTCAAACTCCTGGGCTCAAGTGATCCTCCTGCCTCAGCCTCCCAAGTAGCTGGTGCCCCCACACCTGGGTCATTTTTTATAGAGACAGGGTCTCACTATGTTGCCCAGGCTGGTCTCGAGCTCCTGGCCTCAAGCGATCCTCCTGCACTGGCCTCCCAAAGTGCTGGGATTATAGGTGTGAGACACCAGGCCCAGCCCTTTATCTTATTTTTTCTCCCTGGTCTCTAAGGGTCGTCACTGGAGCCAGTTTCTGCCCCAGAGATCCTGATCTAGACAGGGAGAGAGGTGTTGTTATGAAACCAGACAGACCAGAGAGCCTTACTGATTGACTCAGCACTTTTGACTGGGAGGAAGGGGTATTTCAGTTAAGGCCATTCCCACAGGAGTTCTTCACAGAGTGGTGACAACCCCCAGTGGAGTGTTTGGGGGACGGGGAAGGCCAGAGGCCAGAGGAGGGTGAGGGCCAGATGCATGGTAGGTTTACAGTTTGCTGGGTGACCCTCAAGAACAGGTTCTCCCCCGGGGCTCCACTTTGGGGTGACCAGAACTTCCCACCACACACACACACACACACACACACAGACACATATAAGGCTCCACTTCAGGGTGACCACAACTTCCCCACCACACATGCGCGCGTGCACACACACACACACATGTGACTTGTGTTGCTATCTCTGCAGGTTTATGTGCGAAGCACAGACTTTGACCGGACTCTCATGAGTGCTGAGGCCAACCTGGCTGGACTCTTCCCTCCCAACGGGATGCAGCGCTTCAACCCGAACATCTCGTGGCAGCCTATCCCTGTGCACACCGTGCCCATCACTGAGGACAGGGTGAGAGTGGCCAGCCCTTCCCTGGGGTGGTGAGGGGACAGCTGTGGCCATGTGCCTGCTGATGCCAGGCTCCTTTTCCCGCTGCCTGTTTCCCCGCTTCGCTCTACAGCTGCTGAAGTTCCCGTTGGGCCCATGTCCCCGTTATGAGCAGCTGCAGAATGAGACCCGGCAGACACCAGAGTATCAGAACGAGAGTTCTCGGAATGCAGTGAGTGGGGGCAGACGTGGAGGTCACCACACTGTCTTTTCCCCACAAAAGGACTGAGACCCTGATCCATTTTTCTTAGCAATTTCTGGACATGGTGGCCAACGAGACAGGGCTTACAGACCTGACACTGGAGACCGTCTGGAATGTCTATGACACACTCTTCTGTGAGGTGAGCCCACTAGAGTGCCCACTGTGATCACTCTTTTCCCCCTCAGCAGGCCCAGGTCACCAGGATGGTAGAACACAGTGCCTGATACCGTCACGCCCCTGGGGAGGTCCAGGGAGGCTGTGCTTGTGAAACATGGGAACTTCCTTCACGGGTGACAGAGATCCTCAGAGTGGGAAATGGTTTTATTAATTGTCAGCAGTCCCTGCTGCTCTCCACTGCTGAGCTCCTTTCTGCTGAGTCTCACTTTTTGTGCCTGAGCTTCCTTTCCTGTGCCCTGCAGCATCCACACCGCCTGCCATGTCTACCAGTTCCAGCCCCTCTGCCTCTGTCTCCTCTCCCTCCCTCACACACACAGGCACCTTCCCACTGGGGAAGAGAGCTGCCCCCTGGAGAGGCTGGCCTAGGCCTGGGGCGCTAACCTGCTCGCTGCGATATACAGCAAACGCATGGGCTGCACCTGCCGCCTTGGGCCTCACCCCAAACCATGCAGCGTCTCAGCCGGCTAAAGGACTTCAGCTTCCGCTTCCTCTTCGGAATCTACCAGCAGGCGGAGAAGGCCCGGCTTCAGGGGGGTGAGTGACAAAGACAGCATGTCACTCCACTCCTCAGGACCCTAAGACATTAAAAATCTGCTGTGAGGGCTTCTCACACACTTCCCTCTCTACTGAAACACTCCCTGCTCTTTCAAAACCAAATTCCCCTCCTCATGCCGCTAGTCACCAAATTTCCCCAGCTGTCTTCCTTTTCTGCCATTCATATTCTTTTTAAAAGAAATTACTTATTTATTTATTTATTTTTCGGGGGGACGGAGTTTCCCTTTTGTCACCCAGGCTGGAGTGCAATGGCTCGATCTTGGCTCACTACAACCTCTGCCTCCTGGGTCCAAGCGATTCTCCTACCTCAGCCTTCTGAGTAGCTGGGATTACAGGCACATGCCACCATGCCTGGATAATTTTTGCATTTTTAGTAGAAATGGGGTTTCACCATGCCAGGCTAATTTTTGTATTTTTAGTAGAAATGGGGTTTCACCATGTTGGCCAGGCTGGTCTTGAACTCCTGACCTCAAGTGATCCACCCACCTCGGCCTCCCAAAGTGCTGGGATTACAGGCATGAGCTGCTGTACCCAGCCTATTTGTTTATTTTGAGACAGAGTCTCGCTCTGTCACCCAGGCTGTAGTACAGTGGCACGATCTCGGCTCATTACAACCTCCACCTCCCAGGTTCAAGTGATTCTCCTGCCTCAGCCTCCTAAGTAGCTGGGACTACAGGTGCCTGCCACCACGCCCAGCTACTTTTTGTATTTTTAGTAGAGACAGGGTTTCACTATGTTGGCCAGGCTGGTCTCAAACTCCTGACCTCTGGTGATCTGCCCGCCTCAGCCTTCCAAAGTGCTGGGATTACACACATGAGCCACCACGCCCAGCCCTGCCATTCATGTTCTTAAGTTTCGCCCACATCAGAAGACCCTCCCTCTCCTAAATGAATAGCTGCCCCAAGAGAACCAGTGGGGGCCATTTTGAGAAGGCTGAGAGTAATACACATGCCAGCTTCCTCATTTGAGCACCTAAAGGCTTGCCTGCTGTCACACCTTTTTGACATCTCAGTTTTCAGAGCATATGGTAGTTACCCGGGCACGGATCCACCCACTGTGTACTCTGAAGCAATCTTACGTTTACATTTGTTTCAAACTGAAGTGCTTCTGTAAACACAGGCAGGTTTCTACATCCGTGTTGAAATATAGGCAAATACCTTGTTTTGTCTTGCTTCTGTCTGCACATTTGACAGTTCTTAGAGAGGAGGGGTGCCACAGAGTTCTTACACGGTCCCTATGACACTAAAGAGTTCTCCGTGTAGGGGATGAGGCCCAGGCCTGGCAGAGGGTGAAAGGAGCACAGATAGGTGGAATTAGAAGGCAGGGGTGGCTGTAGCTGGCAACACCGGGGACTTTTCTCCTTCAGGAGTCCTGCTGGCTCAGATAAGGAAGAACCTGACCCTAATGGCGACCACCTCCCAGCTCCCCAAGCTGCTGGTTTACTCCGCGGTGAGTGCGTGCGCTCCCTAGTGTGCTGTGTCAGGCAAGGAGCTGGATTTCTTCTCTGTTCAGTTCCTGCGGGTGTGGGGAACAATGCTGATGGGGAGCCCCTCTCCCCCGCAGCACGACACTACGCTGGTTGCCCTGCAAATGGCACTGGACGTCTACAATGGCGAACAAGCCCCCTACGCCTCCTGCCACATATTTGAACTGTACCAGGAAGATTCTGGGTGAGTGCAGCTAGCAGTGTCCTCTGGAGAGGGCCCTCAGGAGGTGGCTCGGGGCAGCCCAAGGACCCCATGACAGGCAGGCTGAGCAGCTCCCATGTTGCCTCCTGTCGACCCTTAGGAATTTCTCAGTGGAGATGTACTTTCGGAACGAGAGTGACAAGGCCCCCTGGCCGCTCAGCCTGCCTGGCTGCCCTCACCGCTGCCCACTGCAGGACTTCCTTCACCTCACGGAGCCCGTCGTGCCCAAGGACTGGCAGCAGGAGTGCCAGCTGGCAAGTGGTCCTGCAGACACAGGTGAGCTGTCACCAGACTCCTTGCTAGTCATGCCCCAGACCAACCTGCAGTTCACATCCTCAAATCTCAAGAGCTGTCGCACTCCCAGTCATCTGACTGCATTTGCTAGGAGTTTCCTCCCCGACCCCAGACCACTTTATACCTTCTCCCCACTTCTCACCCTCAGGTGATGTCTCACTTATATCACCGAGAAAATAAGAGCCAGGAGAGAATCGGCTCGTTCTTCCACCGCCAGCTCCACCAGCTTACTTGCTGGGGGGAGCCACAGCTTAGGATGGCCTCTCCACCCGCACTCGGGTTCTCTCTCCTCACCTCTGCAGGGAGCTCTGACGCCTCTGCTTCTCTACTGGATCACTTCCCTCCCAAAAGCCCATCCGTGACCTCTGAGAGCCACCTGTTCCCCAGCCACCAGCCTCTTCCCTCTCAGAATGGAATCCTCGAAAGAGTTGCCTAGACTCTGGCTCTGCTTCCTCACTGCCTGTTCTCTTAGACTCACATTAGACAGTCTTGTGTCACCTTCCACTACCCTGAAGCCACACTTGTCTGGTGACCAGTGACCTCCTCTTACCAAAGCCAGTGACCACTTCTTAGCTTCTCTCACCTCTCAGCAGCATTACATAATCGGCCACCCCTTCCTGAAACACTGTCTTGGCTTCTCCTGACTTTAGTTGTCCCTTCCTCACTAAAGAACGGATGACCCAGGACTCATCCCTGGCACTTTCCCCATCTGTGCACACTCCCAAGTGATCTTATGCAGCCTTATGACTTTATGCCCATCTCCATGCTCACTTCTGTCCTTATGCCCTGACTCACAGATTCACCACCTCTTCTCTGAGCTACAGACTGACATCCAGCTGCCGACTTGAGGTCTCTACGTGCATGTTAAGGCATCTCAAAGTTGCAATGTCTTAAACCAGATGCTTTTCCTTCCAAAGCTGCTTTTGTTCCAGACTTCCCTGTTTCAGTCAATGCCACGAGTCGCCTAGTGGCACAGTATAACCCTTGGAGTCATACTGCATACCATTTCTCATACCCCTCATCCAGCCCACTGCCAGATCAGCTCAACCTTTCAAATATTAATACGTATTCTTGCCTCCACAGTCCAATCTACTGTCAGCTTTTGCCTGACCGATTGAAGTTTCCTAGTTCTTTCTGGTTCTATTCTTGTCCCTACCAGTCTTTCAGCACAGCAGAGTTAACTTTTATTTTTTTGAGACAGAGTTTTGCTCTTGTCACCCAGGCTGGAGTGCAATGGCGCAATCTCGGCTCACTGCAACCTCCGCCTCCTGGGTTTAAGCGATTTCTCCTGCCTCAGCCTCCTGAGTAGCTGGGATGACAGGCATGCATCACCATGCCCGGCTGATTTTGTATTTTCAGTAGAGACGAGGTTTCTCCATGTTGGTCAGGCTGGTTTCAAACTCCTGACCTCAGGTGATCCGCCCACCTTAGTCTCCCAAAGTGCTGGGATTACAGGCATGAGCTACCGTGGCCGACTGAGTTAACTTTTAAACCAGTTCACGGTACTGTCCTCTCAGAATTTTCCAATGGCTTCCCATCACATGTAGAATAAAATCCAAGTTCTTCACCATGGCCTTCCAGGCCCTACTCCATCTGGTCTCCTGCCCCATCTCCTACATGCCCCTTGCTTACTCTGCTCTGGTGAGACTGACTTTCTTGATCCTAGCACATGCCAGGCTTATCCCCACATTTGGGCCTTTTGCCCTTCCTTCCTGTCCTCTGCCCCATGATACTCTTCTCAGATCATTGTATGTCACTCATTGACTCCAGGTCTCTGTTAAACTTCTCACTTCCTCAATGATGCCTTCCCCGCTGACCTATTTGCTTTGTTTCTCTGTATCACATTGGTCACTGACCTGTCACTCCTAACTTTTTTTTTTTTTTGAGACAGCGTCTCATTCTGTTGCCCAGGCTGGAGTGCAGTGGTGTGATCTCGGTTCACTGCAGCCTCCGCCTCCCAGGTTCAAGTGATTCTCCCGCCTCATCCTCCTGAGTACCTGGGACTACAGGCGTGTACCACCACGCCCAGCTTTTATTTATTTTTTATTTTTTGAGATGGAGTTTCACTCTTGTTGCCCAAGCTAGGGTGCAATGGCACGATCTCAGCTCACTGCAACCTCTGCCTCCCGGGTTCAAGCAATTACTCTGCCTCAGCCTCCCGAGTAGCTGGGATTACACGCGCGCATCACCACGCCCAGCTAATTTTTTGTATTTTTAGTAGAGATGGCATTTCACCATGTTGGCCAGGCTGGCTGGTCTCAAACTCCTGACCTCAGGTGATCTGCCCGTCTCAGCCTTCCAAAGTGCTGGGATTACAGGTGTGAGCCACTGTGCCCGGCCAACTTTATTTAGTAACGATGGGTTTTCACCATGATGGCCAGGCTGGTCTCAAACTCCTGACCTCAGGTGATCTGCCCGTCTCAGCCTTCCAAAGTGCTGGGACTACAGGCATGAGCCACTGTGAACAGCCCATTTGCTTATTTATTACATCCCCTCTCCTAGCACGTAAACTCCATGAGAGCAGGGACTCTGTCTTGGCCACCTCTGTGTATCTCCTGTATGTCAGAACAGTACCTGGCATATGATGGAACACTGACATGACCTTTCTCTCGCCTCCCCCATGCCCAGAGGTGATCGTGGCCTTGGCTGTATGTGGCTCCATCCTCTTCCTCCTCATAGTGCTGCTCCTCACCGTCCTCTTCCGGATGCAGGCCCAGCCTCCTGGCTACCGCCACGTCGCAGATGGGGAGGACCATGCCTGACAACCACTCAGCCCGCTTCCCTCCGCCTCCTAGGGGAGGTGGGCTGGGCCGTCGCTCCTGACTGTTGCTGCTCCCCAGCCCGTGGACAGGATATCTTGGGTTGGGCCTCCCTCTGATGACCCCAGCCAGATGAGCGAGTGGGGCTCAGCATGGCCCGTGGTGCCTGTCACTCAGCATTCCCATGCCTGATGTTTACCAAGTGCTGTGTTGGACACTGGCTTTCTCCAAATAGGATTTGCCTCCTCCACGCTCCCTACACACCTGAGATGTAAACTGGCCATCAGTGTTCACTCAGGACCTAGGATTAGAAAATGGCAGAGTTGGTGCTGGATCCACCTTGCGCTTCTATCAAGCCGCGTTCTTTTTCCTCTAGCCTGGAGTCTTTGGCAAATAGCTCAAGAGGACACGGTCTTGCCTCTCAGTGCTTATTTTAGTGGGAAAAACAGCTAATACCAGGGGTACAAACATTGGCTCCCAAGGAACTGGATCACCCAACAGCCAGCCAGCCACATTTCCCTGTGTCTGGCTAGAGCCACCGTTAGACTCAGACAGAATGCTTCAGGAATCTTTGTCACCCCTTCAACTGGAGCAGGACGGGAGGGTGTCTGTACTTGGGAGGGAGTGGGGAGTGGTGGGAGGGGAGTTGTTTGTCACATGGAATCAGGAAACTGCTCTCCCTCAGCTGGGCTGGGGTCTCCAGGGACCTGAGGTACACGCAGGTTGTGAGCTGGAAAAGAAAGTTCTAGACTGTGGCCCAGAATAGGGTTGGGGCAGCTCCCAGAGAATGAAAATTGTTGTTTCCTATCGGACCGATAGTGCTGTTTCCTGTGCCTTTTCATTTCTGAGATGCAAGAAGCTCTCTAACCAGGTCACTTCTGGAAGATCCACACAAAAGCTCAGTCGGGTATGGTTTTATTGGCCGTATCAAAAGTGAGCAGAAATCAAATAACTGCTTGATCCCTCTGGTACCACCCACTGAGAGGAGGAGAAAAGTCATTTAGTTCCAAGATAACCTTGGTTCCAGGCTAGATACACAGGGGCCCTTGGGGCAGCTGCATCACCAACTCCGGAGCAGTCTCTGGAGGTAGGTCCAGAGGATTAACACGGAAGTGTCCCAGTCCCCCAGCGCCCCAGCTCCCAGCACCCCGCTCCAACCCTAGCCGTGGATACTTTTGGCCCTTTAACAAATCGCCACCTCTGCTCGCAGGACTTGATCCCATGTGTGGGCTCCAAGGCCTTGTCTGGCCCACACCTTCTTTAGTGTCTCTCATTTCCGGGTCCTGGCTTCCTCCTGGCTCCAGATGAGAATGTGGTAACCTAGGAGGAATGAGACCAGTCTGACTTACACCTTCCGTTACCAGTCTCTCAGAGCCTGGGGCTGGCCTGCAAACCTAGGAATTGGTAAAGAAATACTAGGAAGGCCAGGCACAGTGGCTCACACCTGTAATCCCAGCACTCTGGGAGGCCGAGGCGGGCGGGTCATGAGGTCAGGAGATCGAGACCATCCTGGCTAACACGGTGAAACCCCGTCTCTACTAAAAAAATACAAAAAATTAGCCGGGCGAGGTGGCGGGCGCCTGTAGTCCCAGCTACTCGGGAGGTTGAGGCAGGAGAATGGCGTGAACCCAGGAGGTGGAGTTTGCAGTGAGCCAAGATCGCGCCACTGCACTCCAGCCTGGGGGGACAGAACGAGACTCCATCTCAAAAAAAAAAAAGGGATACTAGGAAACTGGCCGGCATGGTGGCTCACGCCTGTAATCCCAGCACTTTCAGAGGCCAAGCCGGGCGGATCACCTGAGGTCAGGAGTTTGAGACCAGCCTGGCCAACATGGTAAAAGCCCGTCTCTACTAAAAATATGAAAAAAATTAGGTGGACGTGGTAGCAGGCACCTGTAATCCCAGCTACTCGGGAGGCCAAGGGAGAATCTCTTGAACCCAAGAGGCGGAGGAGGTTGCAGTGAGGCAAGACCATGCCATTGCACTCCAGTCTGGGCCACAAGAGTGAAACTCCATCTCAAAAAAAAAAAAAAAAAGAAATAAAGAAATACTAGGAAACTGGACAGTAGCCAGGCATTGCATGACCAAGACAACGCCAGAGGCATGGAGGGCCTCGGCTAAAGAGACCACTGTCTCCCAGCCATCTTCTTCACGGGCCACTGCGCTGGGGTGAATGTGGCAGGGCAGGGCTGAGGCTGGCCCACACTGAACCTTGGGAAGTAGGATTGGGCTCGGCAAGTCAGATACATCCTCTTCCTACTCACCCATTGCAGAGGCCAGCGTGTCCCCCATGGGATTGAACTCATTGAGCTGCAGAGACAAGAGTGTCAACATGAGGAAAGGGTGAAGGTATTAGCAGAGACATAGAAGGGCACACAAAACCTAATTTCTGGTCATTTTTGGTCAATAAAGTAGGTTGAATCCCTGCTTCCTCCCATCATTATTTGAGGGCCCAAGCCTCACCGAACTGATGCCAGAAGATTCTGGGTCATAGAGCTGACACATCATCTTCCCTGAGTTTCCATCAAACACATCGATCGTCCTCAATTCATAGGGGGTACAACTTTTGAAATTAGGATCTGGGTATCGGCCTACGACAATGAGGTTGTAGCGAGGATGCCAGGCTGCCTAGGAGATGGAGAGGCCGGTCATGAGAGTAAACGCAGAACATGACCAAGAGGGACATCAAAAACAAACATCAACAAAGAGGGACATCAAAAGTATTCTTTGGGCCGAGCGCGGTGGCTCACTCCTGTAATCTCAACACTTTGGGAGGCCGAGGCGGGTGGATCACGAGGTCAGGCGATCAAGACCAAACATGGTGAAAGAAACGCTGTCTCTACTAAAAATACCAAAAAAAAAATTAGCTGGGCGTGGTGGCACATGCCTATAGTTCCAGCTACTCGGGAGGCTGAGGCAGGGGAATCACTTGAATCCGGGAGGTGGAGGTTGCAGCGAGCCAAGATGATGCCACTGCATTCCAGCCTAGGGGACAGAGCAAGACTGTCTCAAAAGAAAAAAAAAAAAAAGGTATTATTTGCCAGTAACAAGCCAACCTAATAATGGAGGTAAGTCTTACAGAAAACGACAAGAATGGTTTTTGGTTGTGTTTGCCTCTGCCATTGCACATTTTTAATGCCTAGCTGGCCTCCCTGGCCCTTAGGGCAGCTTCAAGCCTTCTCCTTCACTTGCATTTCCTAAGATCATGCCAACTCATAAACGTTTTCACCTCAGCCTGACCCAGATATTAGCCTAAGAGGTCAGCCTACAATAAAGCAAAAGAAGCCTCTGGTGACCAAAACCTAACAGGACTTCAGTTCTGGAGGAACCCCACTATCATCCCACCTCCGTCAGCATGAATTACTAAGAGTTGAGTATAAAATTGCTACTGGCTAAAAAAGAGAAGGAAACCCACGTTCCCCACCTCACCCCACTAAAAACAAATCTGGCAGTTATTAAAATGACAAAATTGGATGGGATTTTCCTAATTAAACTTCTCAAGGAAGTTTTGAAGGAGGAAAGACATGGTTAGCAGGAAGGAAGAAATAGTACATGCAAAGGCTTAGAAGTCACAAATCACAGGAAGCTGTAATGACTTACGACACCTGGCTAGATACAAACTGGGACATGGGGACAGATGGATTATTAGGAACACTGATGGATTAACAGAAACACCAACTGGGGAAGGATTCTTGACATTATTTATTAAGAGCTTGGATGTGATTGAGGTACATGGGGGCCACTCAATATTCAATCATCATTTATTGAGTACTTACCAGTACTTACCAGGTGCTGGGCATGGGGCCAAGTGCTTTAAGTATACTGACTCATCCTCACAACAACCCTATCAGTTAGAGACTAGTATTCCCTTTTTGCAGATGAGGAAACAGATCCAAAATATAAATAATTTGCCCAAGGATTCTAACCCGGGGGGTCTGGCTGCTGGAAACTGGTGCTCCCCACCACTCGGCTGAACTGACCAGAGAAGTACAGGCATAAAACCTGAAGATCGGAAGAGGATCTGTAGTTTTGGAAAAGGATGCAGAACTAGCAGAGCTCAGGCTGCATGGGGGCTCAGGCAAGAAGACATCAAAGGACTTGAAAGCCATTAGTCTTGGGGACTAAGGATAGAGAAGCTATTAACAAGACCCTGAGAAAAGGTGGGAAAATAAAAGACTTATTTTTATTATTAGAAGCACTGAAACCTGCAAGACAAACTAAGAAGGCAAAGTTGCCAGGCGTGGTGGCTCATGCCTGTAACCTCAGCACTTTGGGAGGCCAAGGCGGGAGGATAGCTTCAACCTAGGAGTTCAAGACCAGCTTGGGCAACATGGCAAAACCCCATCTCTACAAAAAATAAAAAAATTAGCTGGGTGTGGTGGCGCACACCTGTAGTCCAATCTACTCCCGAGGCTAAGATGGAAGGATTGCGTGAACCCAGGAGGTTGAGGCTGCAGTGAGCTATGTTTGTGCCACTGCACTCCAGCCTGGGTGACAGAGCAAGACCCTGTTTCAAGAAAAAAAAAAAAAAAAAAGGACCAGCTTGGAAAACACAGAAAACCCCGTCTCAAAAAAACAAAAAGCAAAAAAAAAAAAAAAAAAAAAAATACACAAAAACAAAACAATGAGGCAGGAGGATCGCTTGAGCCTGGGAGATCAAGGCTGCAATGAACCATGATTGCCCCACTGTACTCCCAGCTGGGTGACAGAGTGAGACCCTGCCTTTAAAAAAAAAAAAAAAAAAAAAAAAAAAAGGTGAAGGTTTGTGGGTCAACTGTACACAGGTAACTGAAGCTGAGAAGACAGAACCGAGGGTCAGGATCTTAGAAAATGCTCACCGTGAGATCAGAGCTGGGCTGAAAAAACTCAGAAAAATACCTTATCAGAGAGACAGAAAGAAAACTCAACCATATGGGATGGCAGAAGTGGGATAAAAGGAAGAGAGAGAGCCAAAGGGTAAGAGATGCTCTGTGCTTAGGCCAGGAGCGATCTGGGGTGGCAGGCTTACCACATCAGCCCTTCCCCACCGTGGGCAGACCTGCTCCAGCCTCATGATCACAGCTTCCTTCTGTGAGCTCCTTCCGGCCGCCACTCACCTTGATGGGTGTGAGGTGCTGGAAGTGGCGGTGAGGGTGCGGGATCAGGCCCAGCGGGCAGTCCCACTGGGAAGCAGAGTAAACTCGGATCTCGCTCTTCTGGTCCGTGGTCAGGAGCCGGGCTCCATCGGGACTGAAACAAGCTGGCAAAGTGAAAAGCCCCTGAGCTGAAGGAACCACGAGCCCCCTGTGGTCCTGGCCTTGCAGGCCTTCTCCTGCAGGGGTACCCTCCCTACCACTCCTCTCTAGACAGGAGCGGAAGGGAAGAGGTGAATCTGGGCTGTGAACAACAACAAAATGCTGGTAACTCAGCAGTTGATGGGGACAGCCACAGCCACAAAGGTTCCCAGACATCAGCTTGGCAGATGCTCTCAGGGGTAAAGGTTTGTGGTAGTGGCTTCCATGCTGAGGGAACACCCCAGCAGCAGTCAGATAGGCAGGGTCTGCGGGAGAGATGAGGTCTGGGATGTCACACCTGCGTTGACAGGATGCCTGTGCGGCAGCGAGTAGAGGAAGCTGGCTTTCCCTCTAACCTGGCGCAGGTCCCAGATTTTCACTGTTTGATCTACGGAGGCTGTGGCCAGGAACCAATCACAGCTTGGGTTCAGGGCCACATGCGTCACTTTCTTTTTGTGCATTCTGAGATTCCAAAGCTGCAGAGAAGAGCTCGGTTCAGGTGGGGACACAGAACCGAGGCGGGGATGAGGGAGGGAAAGGCAGGACCTGGGAGAACGCACCTCTTTGCCGTCCATGTTCAGCAGGATCACGTTCCCCACGTTGTCTCCTGTGACCACCATTCGGCTACTGGCGGACACATCCAGGCTACAAAACCAGATGCTGGAGGGAAAGACTGTGTTGTGAGACCCTTGGGGACAGAGATAGGCCTGTTTACTCACTGTTGCCGCTCCAATGACTAACCCACAGTGGGCATTCAATAAATATTTGTTGAATGAATGAATAACTGTCTTGCCGTGGATTCCTAGCGAGGAACATTCAGACTGCTCTACCGTCTAGAGGGAATGGGGTAATGGGGCTCAGAAATCTGTCCGGTTACTGCTGGGCCCAGGATCCCCAGCTCCTAAGAGTCTCTGAAGCAGACAAAGCTCAGACCATAAAGCAAGCCCCAGGGCACGCCTACTCCCACCCCCCCGGGTTCTGAGCAAGCCTCTTTTACTGCTCTCTCCTTTCACTCTCCACCCTTTGGGCCAAAGAAGACACAAGCCAAACAGGGATTGCCTGACTCTGTTCCTCAGAGCTGGCTGGAAAGGCACTTCTGCCACCTTCTGAACACTGAGGGAAAAAACACACAACCAGGGGCTCTTCTGGTCCCTCAAACCACTGGACTGGGAGGCTAACGAGGCGGGTGCTTCAGGGATCCTGCTATCCAGCCAGAGGAGCTCAGCTCACAGTTTTTCTCTCAAACCCTCAAATCCATGCTACACTGACTTTTGCCATCCCCTATGAATATCTTCAAGCAGGAAGATTTCTTGCGGAAAACTAGCCTGGAGCCTCGTCTATCCAATCGCCTGCTGAATTGCGCGTGCACTCCTCATCCCTGCAGGACAGCCCAGGATCCCATCCAATGCTAGTTACACCCCAGCACCCTCACTTAATTCCTCAGGGAGCAGTCAGAGTCCCAGTTCTAGCTGGAAATCAAAGTGACGAGTATTCTGTAACTTATTCTTTTTTTTTGAGATGGAATTTCACTCTTGTTGCCCAGGCTGGAGTGCAATGGCGCAATCTCGGCTCACTGCAACCTCTGCCTCCTGGGTTCAAGCTATTCTCTTGCTTCAGCCTCCCATGTAGCTGGGAATTACAGGCACCTACCACGACGTCCGGCTCATTTTCTGTATTGTTAGTAGAGATGGGGTT
Organism: Piliocolobus tephrosceles; assembly: GCF_002776525.5. NCBI lineage: Eukaryota > Metazoa > Chordata > Mammalia > Primates > Cercopithecidae > Piliocolobus > Piliocolobus tephrosceles. The sequence continues at coordinate 17,465,138 of NC_045446.1, forward strand.
TCACCATGTTGGCCAGGCTGGTCTTGAACTCCTGACCTCAGGTGATCCACCCACCTTGGCCTCCCAAAGTGCTGGGATTACAGGCATGAGCCACCACACCCAGCTGCATTCTGTAATTTCTCCAGCCACCTTCTCTTGGGAAGTCCAGAGCACTTTATGGACAAGATTCCATCCATGTAAGCTTCCACCCAGGAACAGCTCAGGTCATTACACCAGTGAGTGCAGGGAATTCAGTCTCAAGTTCTTAGCTGCTGCTCCATTCTCTAGGTGGCTTTCTGGGCCTGTGCCATGCTGGCTTATCTAGTGAAGGTCAAGGTCTAGTCTAATACAGGTATGACTTACAGAAGAGCTGAGGCTCCAGAACACCTTCCCAAAGCAGTAACCCACCTGGACCAAAGTGAGGGTGGCCAAGGAGCAGTTTGAGAAAGAGAAAGAAGGGCGGAAAGTGGCTGACATCTTTCCTTTCTTCCCTGTGCCAGGTTGGGTTAAGGAAATGGGATCTGGATGCTCTTGCCGGAACTACACCTAAGCTTAGAAGCCCTTTCCCCTCCTAGTTAAACTACTCACTTGATGGTGTCTGAGCTGGCAAAAACTCGTAGAATGTTGCCTTTAAAGTCTTGCAGCCTAGTTGTTCCCTCCATTGAGGAGGCGTAAAACTGGTTGGTATTGAGAGGGTTAAACTTCAGCCCAGTGATGCTCCCTCCAGCTCCAATCTAACACGAGGAAGGAAAAAGCCAGTGAGTGATGATGGGCCTGGCAGTGAGGAACCAGGACTGGGCACACGTGCTGCGCTGTCACAGAAGCACTAACGAGCAGTGCGTGGGGCCAGGTCAGCTTGGACACCTAAACACTAGGACGCTCTCCACAGGGCCTTCACTTCTTTTTCTTTTCCTTTGAAATAGGGTCTTTCTCTGTCACTTAGACTGAAGTGCAGTGGCACGAACACGGCTCACTGCAGCCTCAATCTCCCGGGCTCAAGTGATCCTCTCACCTCAGCCTCCCAAGTAGCTGGGACTACAGGTGCACACACCATACCCAGTTCATTTTTGAATTTTTTTTTTTTTTTAAGATGGGGTTTTGTCATGTTGCCCAGGCTGGTCTTGAACTCTTGAGCTCAAGCGATCTGCCCACCTTGGCCTCCCTAAGTGCTGGCATTACAAGTGCTAATTTTTAAAAAATTGTTGGTAGAGACAGGGTCTCATTGTGGTGCCCAGGCTGGTCTCGAACTCTTGAGCTCAAGCGATCCTCCTGCCGTGGCTTCCCAAAGTGCTAAGATTACAGGCATGAGCCACTTTGCCTGGCCTGTTCTTTTCTTTCCTTTCTTTCTTTCTCTTTCTTCCTCCCTCCCTCCCTTCCTTCCTTTCCTTTTTTTTTTTTGTTTTTTTTTGAGATGGAGTCCCACTCTGTCACCCAGGCTGGAGTGCAATGGCGTGATCTCGGCTCACTGCAACCTCCGCCTTCTAGGTTCAAGTGATTCTCCTGGCTCAGCCTCCCAAGCAGCTGGGATTACAGGTGCCCACCACCACGCATGGCTAACTTTTGTATTTTTAGAAGAGATGGGGTTTCACCATGTTGGCCAGGCTAGTCTTGAACTCCTGACCTCAGGTGATCCGCCAGCCTCAGCCTCCCAAAGTGCTGGGATTATAGGCTTGAGCCACTAAGTCTGGCCTCCCTTCATTTCTTAAGGCTTTATTTTTACTTTCTTTTTTTTAATTAACATATAGCAAATTTGGGGTATACAGTTCTCTGAATTTTAACTATGTATAGATTTAAATAACCACCACCCAAATCAAAATGCAGAACATTTGCAACAGCCCAAAAACTCCATTGTGCTATCCCATTGCAATCACACCCTCCCCTTGCCCCCAGCCCCTGGCTGATCTATTCTCTGTCACTATTGTTTTACCCTCACAGAATGTCCAATAGACCGGGCACAATAATCCCACCATCTGGGAGACTGAGGCGGGGGGAACTGCTTGAGGCCAGGAGTTCAAGACCAGCCTGAGCAATATAGGGAGACCCCCCCCCATCTCTACAAAAAAAAAAAAATAAAAATATAAATAAATATAATAAATATATATATATAGGCATGGTGGTAGGTGCCTGTGGTTCTAGCTACTCAGAAGGCTGAGGTGGGAGGATGACGGAAGTCTGGAGGTCGAGGCTGCAGTGAGTTGTGATCACATCACTGCACTCTAGCGTGGGTGACAGAGCAAGATCCTGTCTCTAAAAATAAAATTAAATTAAATTAAAAATAGAATGTCGTGTAAATGAATTAGGCAGTATGCAACCTTTTGAGATTGTCTTGTTTCATGTCACTCATCATGCCTCTGAGATTCATCCGAGTTTGCTGTATCAACAGCTCATCTCATTTTATTGCTGAGGTATTCCATTTTATGGATGTGCCCTAATTTGTTATTCCCACAGTGCTTTCTTTAGAAGGGCTTCAGCTCAGAGCAGTGGCGGAGTCAGGAGGGCAAGAGTCAGATCTGTGCCCCTTCCTATTCTTCCAGTCATCCCAGAAAATTATGATGAAAGTAATCATGATAATATCAATGGCTTAACCTTATTAATTGCTTACTGTGTGTATTAGGCACTATTTTTTGGGGGGGATTTTCTTTCTTTTTTTTTTGTTTTTTTTTTTGAGGCGGAGTCTCGCTCTGTCGCCCAGGCTGGAGTGCAGTGATGCAATCTCGGCTCACTGCAAGCTCCGCCTCCCGGGTTCATGCCATTCTCCTGCCTCAGCCTCCTGAGTAGCTGGGACTACAGGCACCCGCCACCGCGCCCGGCTAATTTTTTGTATTTTTAATAGAGACGGGGTTTCACCGTGGTCTCGATCTCCTGACCTTGTGATTCACCCACCACGGCCTCCCAAAGTGCTGGGATTACAGGCGTGAGCCACCGCGCCCGGCCTCTTTTTTTTTTTTTTTTTTTTGAGATGGAGTCTTGCTCTGTCGCCCAGGCTGGAGTGCGGTGGCGCAACCTCAGCTCACTGCAGCCTCCACCTCCTGGATTCAAGTGATCCTCCTGCCTCAGCCTCTTGAGTAGCTGGGATTACATGCCCATACCATCACACCCGGCTAATTTTTGTATTTTTAGTAAAGACGGGTTTCACCATGTTGGTCAGGCTGGTCTAGAACTCCCAACTTCAGGTGATTGGCCTGCCTCAGCCTCCTAAAGTGCTGGGATTACAGGCGTGAGCCACTGTGCCCGGGCAGGCACTGTTTTAAGAACTTCACATCCCCAAGATGTAAACTTCTCCACTTCTCCGCCTTTCTCCACCTTTTCCACTTCTTCCTTACGCTGCAGCTATCCCAGCCTCATAGAACTGTACAAGTTCCTCTATGCAACAACCACTTAGCTATCGCAACATACTAATTGGCACGTTCCCTTCCCTCTATAAAATGTTCTAACCTCACGGTCATTCTAATGCTCACGGTCTACCAAATGCTTGCTGGTAGTATGATAATCATCTGCTCCCTCCAGTTGAGTTCTATGCTTACCAAACCAAGGGTTGGTTGTAGTTGTTCTCAAATCTGTTTATTCCAGTTGCATCTTTTATTGTAATTAATACCACATTTAATTAAGCATGTAAACTGATGAAATACGTACAAAAACAAAGGACATTGTTACTTCTACAAAAGCCGTGTTGAAAGCTTTGGGAGAACTCGGTAATGAGTTGCAAAAAGAATAGCCATTGGCTGGGCACAGTAGCTCACATCTATAATCCCAGTATTTTGGGGGGCTGGGGCAGGAGAATCGCTTAAGGCCAGGAGTTCAAAACCTTGATGCAGTGGTGCAATCCTGGCTCAGTGTAGCCCCGACCTCCTGGGCTCAAGCTGTCCTCCCGCCGCCTCAGCCTCCCAAGTAGCTGGGGCTATAGGTGTGTGTCACCAGTTTTTATTATTTATTTATTTTTTTTAGAGACGGGGTCTCACTATGTAACTCAGGCTGGTCTCAAATTCCTGGGCTCAAGCAATCCTTCCACCTCAGCATCCCAAAGTCCTGTTACAGGCATGACCCACTGGGTCTAGCCTCTATAAAAAATCATTAAAAATCAGCTGGGAGTGATGGTGCACACCTGTGCTCATAGCTATTCGAGAGGCTGAGGCGGGATGATGACTTGAGCCCAAGAGTTCAAGGCTGCAGTAAGCTATGATCCTACCACTGCATTCCAGCCTGGGCAGCAGAGCAAGACCCTATCTCTATTGGGAAAAAAAAAAAAAAAAAAAAAAAAAGAGCCATCAAATTAAGCATGGGGTGAGACACTTATAAAAGATTAAGGTAATAAAACTGTAAAAAGAATCTGCAATCAGATTGCTTCACAACTGTCTTTACTTTGTATACTGAAAATCATAATTTCTTATCAATGTTTTCAATTCAAATTCAATACCACAGAGTTGATTTGAGTTTCTCTCTTTCCTTATTTATTTATTTATTTATTTATTTATTTATTTATTTATTTATTTATTTTGAGACGGAGTCTCGGTCTGCCGCCCAGGCTGGAGTGCAGTAGCCGGGTCTCAGCTCACTGCAAGCTCCGCCTCCTGGGTTTACGCCATTCTCCTGCCTCAGCCTCCCAAGCAGCTGGGACTACAGGCGCCCGCCACGTCACCCGGCTAGTTTTTTGTATTTTTTAGTAGAGATGGGGTTTCACCGTGTTAGCCAGGATGGTCTCGATCTCCTGACCTCGTGATCCGCCCGTCTCGGCCTCCCAAAGCGCTGGGATTACAGGCTTGAGCCACCGCGCCCGGCCTCTTTCCATATTTATAATTCCCTTCTTTGACAGTGAAAAATGTGGTTCCCATTATACTCAATATACTTACATATTTGATTAATCTCCTTGTATTTAACCAGTCTTCCACTATTGCAGCCACACACTCCCCAAATGCACGTCTTCCTTAGGATGCTTGGACTTTTACCCTCCCGAGGGCACAATCACCTTCTCCTCTCTCTCCACTCCCTCAACCATGCAGACACAACTTCCTTGCCCACATCAGGCGCCACAGCAGCCCCTCTCCATGCAAAAGCCCTGCTCACCCCACTTGACTCCGCCACCCCACTCTAGACCTCCCTGTGGGTCAGCCTCCTTACCTCCGCTTCAGACTTCACTATTCCATGCCCGGCCTCCTCTACTCTCCACCCCTTCCTGCACGGATGCCCCTCTGATCTTGCTTGGGCCTAGTCTCTATGTACTGAGCTGACACCTGCCACCTGCCATCCACCTCAGCTTCAGGGGCCCCAGCATCTGGTACTTCCAGCACTGTAGCCTCCCTACTACATAAACATCAATCTTGCTTGATCCTACCTAATGATTCTGGTTTGAACTGTTCAGGAAGGGAAAAAGAAGATGATGAAAGAGGAAGATAGATAGATAGATAGATAGATAGATAGATAGATAGATAGATAGATAGATAGAATTTTTTTTTTTTTTGAGATGGAGTCTCACTCTAGCCCAGGCTGGAGTGCAATGGTGTGATCTCAGCTCACTGCAATCTCTGCCTCCCAGGTTTAAGCAATTGTCTAGCCTCAGCCTCCCAAGTACCTGGGATTACAGGCTCACGCCACCACGCTTAACTAAGTTTTGTATTTTTAGTAGAGATGGAGTTTCATCATGTTGGCCAGGCTGGTCTTGAACTCCTGACCTCATATGATCTGCCTGCCTCAGCCTCCCAAAGTGCTGGGATTACAGTCATGAGCCACCAGACCTGGCTGAGGAAGAGATACTGATCTTTCTTTTTTTTATTTTTATTTATTTATTTTTTGAGACAGAGTCCCACACTGTTGCCCAGGCTGGAGTGCAGTGACACAATCTTGGCTCACGGCAACCTCTGCCTCCTGGGTTCAAGCAATTCTCCTGCCTCAGCTTCCCGAGTAGCTGGGATTACAGGTACCTGCTACCATGCTCGGCGAATTTTTGTGTATTTTTAGTACAGACAGGGTTTTGCCATGTTGGCCAGGCTGGCCTCAAACTCCTGACCTCAGGTGATCTGCCCACTTTGGCCACCCAAAGTGCTGAGATTATAGGAGTGAGCCACCGCACCCAGTTAGATATTGATCTTAAATCCTCCCTCTCCACAGACTAGAAAACGAAGGAATCATTCCCAAGCTAATGAGGGCAACATAATCTTTTTTTTTGAGACAGAGTCGTGCTCTGTTGCTCAGGCTGGACCACAGTGGTGCAATCTCGGCTTACTACAACCTCTGCCTCCTGGGCTCAAGCAATTCTCAGAAATCAGCATAATCTTTTTTTTTTTTTTTTTTTTTGAGACGGAGCCCCACTCTGTTGCCAGGCTAGAATGCAGTGGCGTGATCTCGGCTCACTGCAACCTCTGCTTCCCAGGTTCAAACAATTCTCCTGCCTCAGCCTCCCAGGAGTGCTCCACCACACCCAGTTAATTTTTGCATATTTAGTACAGACTGGGTTTCACCATGTTGGCCAGGATGGTCTCCATCTCCTGACCTTGTGACCCGCCCGCCTCGGCCTCCCAAAGTGCTGGAATTACTGGAGTGATCCACCGCGCCCGGCCAGAAATGAGCATAATCTTGATACACAAATGTGACAAGGATTTGGCCAATTTTACACATGAACACAGATGCAAAGATCTTAAAATATTTGCCAACTCAATCCAGTAATATTTAAAAATGATAAATACATCATGGCCAGGATGAACTTATTCCAAGAATGCAAGGTTGGTTCACTATTAAAAATCAGGCTAGCTTAGCGTGTTGGTAGGTGCCTGTAATTCCAGCTTCTTGGGAGGCTGAGGCAGGAGAATTGCTTGAACCCGGGAGGCAGAGGTTGCAGTGAGCCAAGATCACGCCATTGCATTCCAGCCTGGGCAACAAGAGTGAAACTCCATCTCAAAATTAAAAAAAAAAAAAAAAAATCAGGCATCAAAAGAAACAATCCACAGAGTGAAAAGGCAATCTATGAAGTGGGAGAAGATATTTTCAAATCATAGATCTGATAAGAGGTTAATATCATGGCCGGGCACAGTGTCTCACACCTGTAATCCCAGCACTTTGGGAGGCCGAGGTGGGCGGATCACCTGAGGTCAGGAGTTTGAGACCAGCCTGGCCAACATGGTGAAACCCTGTCTCTACTAAAAATACAAAAATTAGCCGGGCGTGGTGGCTCACGCCTGTAATCCCAGCTACTCAGGAGACTGAGGCAGAAGAATTGCTTGAACCCGGGAGGTGGAGATTTCAGTGAGCAGAGATTGCGCCATTACACTCCAGCCTGCACGACAGGAGCGAAACTCCATCTCAAAAAACAAAACAAAAAAAAAACAAAAAAGAGGTTAATATCCAGAATATATAAAGAACCCCTACAAAACAACAACAAATAACCCAACTAAAAGCAGGCAAAGAGGAGTTCAAGACCAGCCTGGGAGACTAGCAAGACCCAGTTTCTATGAAAAAAAAATTTTTTTAAGTTAGTAGGTCCTTTCTGTAAGAGACAGCGAAAAAAACAAAATAAAACAAAGTTAGCAGGGTATGGTGGCAAGCACCTGCAGTCCCAGCCTTAGCCAGAGTGGCTAAGGCAGCAGGATGACTGGAGCCCAGAAGCTCGAGGCTGCAGTGAGCTATGATCATGCCACTGCACTGCAGCCTAGGTGACCAAGTAAGACCCTGTTTCAAAAAAAAAAAAAAAAGGCAGAGGACTTGAATAGACATTCCTTCAAAGAAAATATACAAATGGCCAAGAAGCACACGTAAAGATGCTCAACATCACTAATCATTTGAGAAATGCAAATGAAACTACACTGCTATCACCTCACATCGCTTAGGACGGCCACTATCAAAAAAACAGAAAAGGCTGAGCATGGTGGCTCACACCTGTAATCCCAGCAATTTGGGAGGCCAAGGCAGGTGAATCACCTGAGGTCAGGAGTTCAAGACCAGCCTGGCCAACATGGCAAAACCCATCTCTACTGAACATACAAAAATTAGCTGGGCATGGTGGTGTGTGCCTATAATCTCAGCTACTCTGGAGGCTGAGTCAGGAGAATCAGTTGAACTTGGGAGGCAGAGGTTGCAGTAAGCTGATCCTATGCCACTGCATTCCAGCCTGGGTGACAGAGGGAGACTCCACCTCAAAAAAAAAAAAAAAAAAAGAAAAGAAAAGAAATGTGGGTGAAGAAGTGGGGAAGTAGGAACATTTGTACACTGCTGATGGGAACGTGAGATGGTATAGCCAGTATGGTAAACAGTATGGTGGTTCCTCAAAAAATGAACAACAGAATTACCATTTGATGAAGCAATCCTACTTACTGGCATTAGCCCCAAAGAACTGAAGTTGGGGTCTCAAAGGGATATTTGCACACCCATATTCACTGCAGCATTATTCACAATAGCCAAAAGATGGGATCTTGCTGTGTTTCCTAGGCTGGTCTTAAAGTCCTGGCCTCAAGAGGACCCCCAGCTTCAGGCTCTCAAAGTGCTGAGATTACAGGCATGAACCATTGTGCCCAGCTAGAAATCATCTTTATTTTTATTTATTTATTTTTGAGACACAGTCTCACTCTGTCACCCAGACTGGAGTGCAGTGACGCCATCTTGGCTCACTGCAACCTCTACCTCCCAGATTCAAGCATGATTCTCATGCCTCAGCCTCCCAAGTAGCTGGGATTACTGGTGAGCACCACCAGACCCAGCTAAGTTTTGTATTTTTAGTAGAGGCGGGGTTTCATCATGTTGGCCAGGCTGGTCTGGAACTCATGACCAAAATGATCCACTTGCCTTGGCCTCCCAAAGTGCTAGGATTACAGGCGTAAGCCACCGCGCCCGGCCTAGAAATCATCTTTAAAGTACTGAAGAAAGAAAGTTGCGAACCAATATATGGTACGTGATAAATAAATACAATTTTAATTCGTCAATTAAAAAATAAAAGTTAAATAATTTTAAAACCTGTGAACCTAGAATTCTATACTTAGCAAAAACATCCTCCCCCAAAATAAAGGCAAAATACTTTTTGAGACAAACAACAGTGGAAGGTATTCATCAACAATCTGCATTATAAGAAATATGAAAGGAATTTCTTCAGGCAGAAGGAAAATATTACCAAAAGGAAATCTGGATCACATGAAAGAATGAAAGCACTGGAAATGACAATATGTGGGTAAATAGAAAAGCCTTTTCTCATTTAAAAAGTATCTTTAAAACATTCCTATTCTATAATCCAGCCATTCCACTGCTAAGTATTTACTCAAGAAAAATGAAAACATATATCCACACAAATACTTGTACGTGAATGTTCACAGCCACTTTATATGTTGCATTCAAAAACTAGAGAAAATTCCAAATGTCCTTCAACAGGTAAATGAATAAACTGTAGCATATCAATACAATGCGACTGGTTGCAGTGGCTCACGCCTGTAATCCCAACACTTTGGGAGGCCGAGGCAGGAGGATTGCTTGAGGCCAGGAGTTTGAAAGTAGCCTGTGCAACACAGTGAGACCCCTGTCTCTACAACAAAATTTAAAAATTAGCCAAGTATGGTGGCCTGTGTGTGTAGTGCCAGCTACTCAGGAGGCTGAGGTGGGAGAATCGCTTGAGCCGAGGAGGTTGAGGCTATGCTGAGCCATGATCATGCCTGCGTGACACAGCAAGACCCTGTCTTAAAAAAAAAAAAAAAAAACCAGCCGGGTGCAGTGGCTCACACCTGTAATCCCAGCACTTTGGGAGGCCGAGGCAGGCAGATCACGAGGTCAGGAGATCCAGACCATCCTGACTAACACCGTGAAACTCCATCTCTACTAAAAATACAAAAAAATTAGCCGGGTGTGGCGGTGTATGCCTGCAGTTCCAGCTACTCGGGAGGCCGAGGCAGGAGAATGATGTGAACCTGGGAGGCGGAGCTTGCAGTGAGCCGAGATCGCGCCACTGCACTCCCGCCTGAGTGACAGAGCAAGACTCTGTCTCAAAAAAAAGAACAAAAAACAATGAACCATTATTCAGAAAGATAAAACAAAAAACAAAAAAAAAACTACACATAAAAATGTAGATAAATTTCAAATAATTATACTGAAAGAAGTTAGAACAAAAATAAAAGAGCATATATTCTATGATTCTATTTATATATAATTCTAGAAAATGTAAATTAATCTCTAAAAATAAAAAGTAGATCAGCAGTTTACAGTGAATAAGATATTGGGTAGAGAGGAGTGGATTACAAAGGGGCATAGATAACACATCTATCTCTTACACCCCAAATATACTACAAAAGGGGGGAAATGTGAGTTATTTTAATTGTGGTAATGGCTTCACAGTTGTACACATACGTCAAAACTCATCAAATTTTACAATTTATTTATTTATTTACTTTTTTACTGCTCCTATGGAGTAGGACTACCCCATAGGCTGAGAACAGCCAAACTGTACACTTAAAATAGGTGCAGTTTATGTCCACTATACCTCAATAAAGATATAATTTAAAAACCCCAGGCCAGGTCCAGTGGCTCACGCCTGTAATCCCAGCACTTTGGGAGGCCAAGGTGGGTGGATCACTTGAGGTCAGGAGTTCGAGACCAGCCTGGCCAATATGGTGAAACCCCATTTCCACTAAAAATATAAAACTTTAGGCCGGGCACGGTGGCTCAAACCTGTAATGCCAACACTTTGGGAGGCCAAGGCAGATGGATCACCTTAGGCTAGGAGTTCAAGACCAGCCTGGCCAACATGGTGAAACCCCGTCTCTACTAAAAATATAAAAATTAGCTGGGCGTGGTGGTAGGTGCCTGTAATCCCAGCTACTCAGGAGGCTGAGCCAGGAGAATCACTTGAACTCGGGAGGCAGAGGTTGCAGTGGGCCGAGATCACACTACTACACTCCAGCCTGGGCAACAGAGTGAGACTCTGTCTCAAAAAAACGAAACAAAAATTAGCTGGGTGTGGTGGTGCATGCCTATAATCCCAGCTACTTGGGAGGCTGAGGAAGAAGAATTGCTTGAACCCAGGAGGCAGAAGTTGCAGTGAGGTGAGATCACACCACTGCACTCCAGCCTACGAGACAGAGTAAGATTCAGACTCAGAAAAAAAAAAAAAAAAGTGTACACATGCACAGAGGGATGCTGAAAATGGGGATTTTGGATCATATTTAATTTATTTTCTATACTTTTTCTGTATTTTTTTTATGTAAGAATACATTGTTTTGTTTTTTTGAGAGATGGAGTCTCTCTGTGTCGCCTAGGCTGGAGTGCAGTGGCACCATCTTGGCTCACTGCAATCTCCACCTCCCAGGTTCAAGCGATTCTCCTGCCTCAGATTCCCGAGTAGCTGAGACTACAGGTGTGTGCCATTACTCCTAGCTAATTTTTATATTTTTAGTAGAGACAGGGTTTCACTATGTGTTGGTCAGGCTGGTCTTGAACTCCTGACCTCAGGTGATCCACCCACCTTGGCCTCCCAAAGTGCTGGGATTACAGGCGTGAGCCACTGCACCTGGCCCCATACATTGTTTTTATAATAGTAATAAAATTAAGCTATCTTCATTGTGAAACTGTAATACATGTTCCCTTGCCAAGGGCCTGAAGAATGTAAAGGTCACAGCCAAGGTCAGATGACTAAAGAAGTGACAAAATAAGGCACTGTTACTCCTCCAGTAACTGGTCTCAAATCAGCATTCTGCTGTCAGCATCTGGGAGTAAAACCAGACAGTTCTCCTCCAGACTGCCATACCCTTCCTTTGCTCCAACCTAGTTCCCTGCAACTGCAAGTCACGAAATTCAGTGCCTAGACAAATCTTCATTACAGTGTAAAGAAAGTTTACACTGTAAAGAAAGTTACATGCATGTCAGAAGGTGATGCAAAAAAAAAAAAAAAAAAAATCTCAGTCTGGCACAAGTTCAAAGCACTTGTCATTACCCTGTTAGTCAGGAAGATCTTCCCCTAGAATACCCTACACTGCTTCTTCCCATCTCCAGGCATAAGCTAAATTCCTCTATTCCCATGTCCTAGACTCCTGGAGAAAACAAGAAAACAAATTTCTTCCTGTCTGAGCTCTGGGTTCTGACTTCAACTTCAAGCTGCCTTATTGGCAGTCACCTGCCTCTTTAGCTAGGCAGGAAACCTACCCCTCTCTGTCCACGGCATTCCTCTGACTGCCTTTCTGGGGGCTTCTGGCACTTGTTCCTTGAACACCCATCTCACACCTTGAATTCCAGTCTCCCATACCTGTCTAACCTGGCCTTTTCTGGTGGGCTGCTCTCCAAATCCCTCCACTTAAGAGACCTCCTCCTAGGTTCCCCCCATCTCTACCTTTAAACCAGAGTTAGAAAAATAGTGGGCTGAAGCAGAATTCAGCGGAGATGTGTGTTTAATTTTATTCAGGGCTAATATTAAGAAGTTCTAGAGGCCCGGCACAGTGGCTTAGCCCTGTAATCCCAAGCAATCTGGGAAGACAAGACAGAAGGATTGCTTGAGGCCAGGAGTTTGAGACTAGCCTGGGCAAAGCAGAGAGACCACATCTCTAAAAATTAGCCAGGCATGGCGGTGCGTACCTGTAGTCCCAGCTACATGGGAGGCTGAAGCTGGAGGATTCCTTGAGTCAGGGAGGTGGAGGCTGCAGTGAGCTATGGTCGTGCCACTGCACTCCAGCCTGGGTGACAGAATGAGACTCAAAAAATAAAAAAATAATAAAATAATGAAGTTCTGGAGACTGGTTACACAATTTATCTAATGCCATTGAACTGTGCACTTAAAAATGGTTATGAAAGTAAATTTCATGTTATATGTATTTTATCATTATTTTTAAAAAAGTTTTAAATGGCCAAGGTGATAAATTTTATGTTACATGTATTTTACAATTTTTTTAAAACTCATGATATTCGACATTTGAAAAATGAGGATTTGTGGCTTTGTTTGAAAAAAATCACATCTTATAGCACAAGACCTACATTTTTGCACAACGGTCATCTCTAGTTTACCCCTGATGCTACCACCATACATTCTTTTTTTTTTTTTTTCCCGCTCTGTTTGGCTTCTGGAGCCATGTAAGTTTGTGACTCCTGCTCTAAACCCAGTGTCACTTTTCACAGCACAGCCCTCCAATGTTAGCCACCAGCTGGGCTGGCTAAAGGTCTCTTAGAGGGGACGACACACTCACCCCTCAGCAACGGATGACAAACTCTGACACAACAAAGACCATCTCCAAGAACTCTATGCCAAACCTCACCCAATCACACTACGCCCTTCCTTCTTTTCTCTCCATTTACCTAATACTGCTCCTCCTCGCTCATCCATGGAGTCTTCTCTATTGACTCCAATTCACAAGGGGTTCTTCCTTCTTTCATATTCTGTAGCACTTGGCATCTGTATTGTTAATTACCTCATATGTATACTTCCTATCTGCTCAATTACACTTCAAGCCCCTCATTCATTCAACAAATATAAAGCAGCTACTCTAGGCCAGACTGTTCCAGGCACCAGGAATAGAGTGGTGAACCAGACAGGCACGGTCCCTGCCATCAGTGGGCAAACACATACAAATAAGCATCAGATCTCAGACACTGGCCAACACTTGGGGGAAACATGAAGCAGGGTCATGATACAGGGAATGACGGTGGAGGAGTGGGATCTACGTTATGAGTAAGGACCACCAGTGAAAGCCTCTTTGAAGAGGTAGAATCAGCAAAGACCTGCATGAGAAGACGCCAGCCATGAAAAGACCATGGGGAAAAGCACTCCAGTCAACGGGAACAGCAGTTACAGAGACCGGGTTTCAGGAATAGAAACAACTGGTGTGGCTACAGCATAGGAAGTGAGAAAAGACAGTGGTGTAAGATGAGGTCAATGTGGTAAGAAGGAGCTTCAATTCTTCTTTTTTTTTTTTTTTTTCCTGAGATGGAGTCTCACTGTTGCCCAGGCTGGAGTGCAGTGGCACGATCTCGGCTCACTGCAACCTTCGCCTCCTGGGTTCAAGCGATTCTCCTGCCTCAGCCTCCCAAGTAGCTGGGACTACAGGCGCACGCCACCACATCCAGCTAATTTTTTGTATTTTTAGTAGAGATGGGGTTCACCATGTTGGCCAGGATGGTCTAGATCTCTTGACCTCGTGGTCAGCCTGCCTTGGCCTCCCAAAGTGCTGGGATTACAGGTGTGAGCCACCGCGCCTGGCCCAGAAGGGACTTCAATTCTATGGGTGATCAATAGTCTATATCTTCTAGTATTTTAAGGGCAGGCATTAGAAAAATATATATCATCACCATTTACGTATTTGAAAATGCCCACAGTTACTTTTGATCCCAGTCCTCTTCCTGACAATTACTGGATGACATCAATATCCTTTTCATTCCTTCAATAAACACTCCTTATTTTTATTTTATTTTATTATTATTTTTTTTGAGATGGAGTTTCACTCTTGTTGCCCAGGCTAAAGCGTAATGGTGCAATCTCGGCTCACTGCAACCTCACCTCCCGGGTTCAAACGATTCTCCTGCCTCAGCCTCCTGAGTAGCTGGGATTACAGGCACCTGCTACCACACCCAGTTAATTTTTGTATTTTTAGTAGAGAGGGTTTCAGCATGTTGGCCAGGCTGGTCTCAAACTCCAGACCTCAGGTGATCTGCCCGCCTCGGCCTCCCAAAGTGCTGGGATTACAGGCGTGAACCACCGCGCCCGGCCAACAAACACTTCTTTAGCACGACCTGGCATGGGGAACTGCTCACCCCTTTGATGAAGGTGGGTTTGTCCTTGATGCCAAAATTCCAGAGCATGATGTCTCCCCCTTTGGAACCCACAGCCACAGTGCTGGGGTGAGTCGGGTGCCACGCCAAGGATGTAGCCCTCCTGTCAAAGGGAGCAGCCTTTTGTAATATCCGGTAAGAATCCAGAGTGTGCAAAAAGGACTGCTGGAGCCCCTGCCACAGAGAGAAATGAATTAGGTTGAATTAAAACCCAAGTTCTGGGTAAACTGCCAATCTCTGCCTCCTTCATAGATGAGCCCTAGAGCCAAGTCCTCCCACGAAAGGAAAGCTAACTGCCTGCCCTGTGCATGAAAATATTTGCAATGTACATGAACTAATAATCTGGGAAAGCAAAAGGGGCAGAGTGCATTCCAGCTGGGACCTTTACAACATAAGACTTTTTTACCTGGCTGAGTGCCCAGTAGGCCAGTCACCACAGTCTGGGTGATCCGACCACTCTGACAAGCTGGTGAACCAAGCCATCATCTAATTTGGGAGCATGCAATAGTAAAAATGCACGTGCAAACCCTTGAGGACTTGAGGCAAAAAATGCCTTACCTGCTGGACAGATGGCCAGGAAGCTCTGCCCAGCTTATGCTGGTGGAGGGTCCTGACGATGCTGCGGCATGGCGGCAGGATCTGTGGGCCAGCCAGCCCCGCCCAGAGGCAGTCTGAGTCACCTCTTCTGCTAGGACCTGCCAAGCAGAACAGACATATTTTCCTCTCCAATCTCACGAAAGGTTTTTCTGCTGAATTCCCTGAAAGGAAGCCTTGTTTCATGCGGCATGGCTAATCTCTGTCTCATCATCTCCTGAGGCCTTTCCATGTCTGTGCGGTCTCACCCAGCACCAGAAATAAAAAAAAAAAAAAATGAGTAGGGATTTGGCCCCTTCCCCAAAATACTCCCCCAAACAGTAAGACTGAAATGAAAGTAAATACAATCGTGCAGGGTTCCTGAGACCCCAGCCAAAGAAACACACAAGAATAAAGTACAGTGCAGGACTCTTCCCAGTTTGGGCTGCAAAACGAGATGGGACTGGGTCACAATTTTATAAATCACATATAATGCACAATAAAAATATTTTAGGGCAGCATGGCAGAAGTCACCTTTTAGGAAAAGAAGGAATAGGAAGGCCTGAAAAATGCTCTTAACTAGGTTACTTCTGGGGAGGTGAGTGAAATTAGAATAGCAATAAAGCAACAACTCCGGATCACCAAACTTGTATTTGAGGACCCAATCACTATAGGTCCGACGTCCTGACAACCAATTCTTTCTTCTCATGGACAAAAACCACTTGATTAACAAGCCCCAGCTCCAGTTTTTGAGTGTCTCGAAACTCCTTATAGCCCCAGGTTCAAGCCCCAGTAAACCTCAGAGAATGAGCTTTCTAAGGAGGGAAGGAATTGGGGGCTCTCACAACTGACCACCTAGGACGTGCAGCTAACAAGCGTGACTATGAAATCCAGCACACACAGTGCCAGGAAAGGTAGGATTCTCTGAAGCCGTCCAAACTGTGCAAGAACCCTGCTACAAACAAGGAATCTGACAAGTCCGTGTGTCTGTTGTTACGGAGCTCGTCTGCTTCCTGTCACCTGGCGGGAGAGGTGTTGAAGCCTAAACGCTCTGGTGTCAAAGAACCTGCAGGTAGAATGCACAGCCGGAGGCATCCGTGACCTGCGCCGGCCTCGGGAGCCTCGGAGCACCCATCCCCCGCTGCAGCCTCCTGCGCGAGCACCCCAAAAGGCGGAAATATTCAAGCAGCAGGCACAGGCAGTACCGGAGCCCTTCGCACAGAGCTTCTTGGCCTCGGGCTCCAGCTCCCGGGGACTCCTGCTCCTCTTGTTCCGGGGGCGTAATACAATTTCGGAGGTCTTCTGGGTTTCTGGGCGTTTCTTGGGAGCCATCGCGTCCTCCGTGCGAAGGGGTACTGTGCTCTATGCGAAGATCATGGAGGGAGGATTGAGAGACCTCTGGGGAGAAACAAGGCGGGGACTACAAAACTGCGGGGCCACAGGTAGCCGAGCTAAGCCAACTTCCCGCCAAACATGCCCAGGGCTTGTTCAAACCGGCTCGGAGCTCCGGCCCCACCCGTCTAGGAGACCCCGCCCCTTCCTGGAAGGCGGGGGCGCGGGGAGGGGGCGGTGCCAGCGCTCTCGGGAGGGGCGGGAACTGCGCCAGGACCTGTGCCAGCCCGGGTCAGCTGACCTGCCCGGAGCAAAGATGGCCCCTGGGTTTATGTTTTAGTTTTTCAGCCACAGGGTCTGGCTCTGTCGCCCACACTGGAGATCAGTGGCGCGATGATAGGTCAGTGCGGCCTCCACCTCCTGGGCTCAAGCGATCCTCCCACCTCAGCCTCCTAAGTAGATGGGACTACAAGCGTGCGCCACCACGCCCGGCTAATTGCTCTCTCTTTTTTATTTATTTTTTTCTTTTTCTGGAGAGACGGGGTCTCGCTATGTTGTCCAGGCCGGTCTTGAACTCATGGGCTTAAGTGATCATCCAGCCTTGGCCTCCCGACACGAACCCTCCTCAGAGGAGGCGCTGCCAGGCCTCTGCGGGTCAGAGGAGGAGGCCTGGTGCCAGCGAAGGCCCTGGCTCCCGCCTTGCAACTGGTGATGACGCCCGCTTGGGCTTTGGGATTGGCTGTTAGCTACAAGGTACTGTAGTTGGGGCGTGGCGGCTTTGTAGAGAGCTGGTGCCTTTCCTAAGTTAGAAGTTGGGCTCTACCAGCGGTCATCTTTGCAGTCGGAATCCAGAAACTACAGCCCCATCGAATCCAAGCTGCTTCTCTGTGAAGGGAGAATGATTAGAATGCCTTGCCTTTTTTTTTTTTTTTTCTTCTAGAGACGTCATCTTGTCTTCTGTTACCCAGGCTGGAGTGCAGTGATGTAATCACAGCTCACTGCAGCCTTGACCTCAAGGTTCACTGATCCTCCCACCTCAGCCTCCCAAGTAG
Source organism: Piliocolobus tephrosceles (assembly GCF_002776525.5). Lineage (NCBI taxonomy): Eukaryota > Metazoa > Chordata > Mammalia > Primates > Cercopithecidae > Piliocolobus > Piliocolobus tephrosceles. Next base: position 17,482,783 of record NC_045446.1, read on the forward strand.
GCTTGCAGACCTGCATCCTCAAGCCTGACTAATTTTTTTATTTTTGTAGAGACAAGGTCTTGCTATGTTTCCCATGTTGGTCTGGACCTCCTGGGCTCAAGTGATCCTCCCACCTCGGCCTCCCAAAGTGCTGGGATTCCAGGCATGAGCCACCGTGTCTGACCCTCACTGTTTGTTTGTTTGGTGGTTGGCCGGTTTTTGTTTGTTTGTTTGTTTTTTGAGACAGGACCTCTCTCTGTCACCCAGGCTGGAGTGCAGTGGCAGGATGTGGGCTCACTGCAGCCTCGACTTCCGGGGCATCGATCCTCCCACTTCAGCCTCCCGAGTAGCTGGGACTACAGGTGCGTGCCACAACACCCAGCTAAATTTTGCATTTTTTGTAGAGACAGGGTCTTCCTATGTTGCCTAGGCTGGTCTAGAACTCCTGGCATCCATCCACCTCGGTCTGTCAAACTGCTGAGATTACAGGTGTGAGCCACCATGCCCAGCCTCCTCACTGATTCTTTTTTTTTTTTTTTTTTTTGAGATGGAGTCTTGCTCTGTCGCCCAGGCTGGAGTGCAGTGGCACAATCTCGGCTCGCTGCAATCTCTGCCTCCCGGGTTCTAAGCAATTCCCCTGCCTCAACCTCCGGAGCAGCTGGGACTAGAGGCGTGCACCACCACAGCTGGCTAATTTTTTTGTGTTTTAGTAGAGACGGGGTTTCACCATGTTGGCCAGGATGGTCTCAGTCTCCTGACCTCGTGATCTGCTTGCCTCAGCCTCCCAAAGTGCTGGGATTACACCATGCCCAGCCTCTCGGCCTCACACTGCTTTTAACTAAGACTAGCCTAACCTGTTGAGTGTCCACCTAGGAGCAGACTGGGACAGTGATGGGCCAGAGGGCATGTGGCCAGTGGGACTTAGAACTCCTACGCTCTGGCTTCAGCCAAAGTCCAAGTCTTGAAGGTTCCGAGGTGAGGCCACGCTGTCCTGCCTAGCCTGAGAAGAGACAGTTTGGATGCACCCTAGTTTCTGCAAAGAGGTAGGCAAAGCCCTTCTGCAAAGGGCTTACTCAGACACTGCTGGGCCTTTCCTCCACCCACTAAGCCCCCTGCCTGACAGTTTGTGACCTCCTGGGCTCAAGTGATCCTCCCACCTCGGAGGATCACCTGGGAGGAGATATACAAAAATGCATTAATGGTAGGCAATCGTGTTGGCTCAAGCCTGTAATCCCAGCACTTTGGGAGCCTAAGGCAGGTGAATCACTTTAGGCCAGGAGTTCAAGACCAGCCTGGCCAACGTGGTGAAACCCCGTCTCTACTAAAAATACCATCAGGTGTGATGGCTCATGCCTGTAATCCCAGCACTTTGGGAGGCCAAAGTGGGCAGATCACTTGAGGTCAGGAGTTCGAGACTAGCTGGACCAACATGGTGAAACCCCGTCTCTACTAAAAATACAAAAATTAGCTGGGGCGTGGTGGCAGTCGCCTGTGGTCCCAGCTACTCAGGAGGCTGAGGTAGGAGAATCGCTTGAACCCAGGAGAGGGAGGCTGCAGTGAACCAAGATCATGCCATAGCACTCCAGCCTGGGCAACAGAGCAAGACTCCATCTCAAAAAAATAAAAATAAAAATAAATAAAGACAAAAAAAGTAGCTGGGCATCATGGCACGCACCTGTAATCCCAGCTATTCAGGAGGCTGAGGCAGGAGAATCACTTGAACCTGGGAGGCAGAGTTTTCAGTGAGCTGAGATAGCATCACAGCGCTCCAGCCTGGGTTACAGAGTGAGACTCCATCTCAAAATAAGCAAACAGATAGTAATAATAATTGTTTAATGCATTAATGGTAGATCCTGCTCTCAAGGATTTTTCAGACAGATAGGGACAGAAGATGTTACCAAAATCAACTCTTGGTCCGGTGTGGTGGCTTATGCTGGTCATCTCAGCACTTTGAGAGGGCACGGGAGTAGGATCACTTCAGCCCAGGAGTTGGAGACCAACCTCAGCAATACTGAGACCCCTGTCTAAAAAATTAAAAAATACACAACTTAGCTAGGTGTGGTAGCACGCGCCTGTAGTCCCAGCTACTTGGGAGGCTAAGGTGGGAGGTTCGCTTATGCCCAGGAGTTTGGGACTGTAGTGAGCTACGATTGTGTCACTGCACTCCAGCCTGGATGACAGAGGTTTACCCTGTTTCTTTTTTTTTTTTTTTTGAGATGGAGTCTCGCTCTGTCGCCCAGGCTGGAGTGCAGTGGCCAGATCTCAGCTCACTGCAAGCTCTGCCTCCCGAGCTTACGCCATTCTCCTGCCTCAGCCTCCGGAGTAGCTGGGACTACAGGCGCCTGCCACCTCGCCCGGCTAGTTTTTTGTATTTTTTAGTAGAGACGGGGTTTCACAGTGTTAGCCAGGATGGTCTCGATCTCCTGACCTCGTGATCCTCCTGTCTCGGCCTCCCAAAGTGCTGGGATTACAGGCTTGAGCCACCGCGCCCGGCCAACCCTGTTTCTAAATAAATAAATAAAAATTGGCCAGGCGCGGTGGCTCACACCTGTCATTCCAGCACTTTGGGAGGCTGAGGCAGCCGGACCACCTGAGGTCGGGAGTTCAAGACCTGCCTGACCAACATAGAGAAACCCTGTCTCTAGGAAAAATACCAAATTAGCAGGGCGTGGTGGCACATGCCTGTAATCCCAGCTACTCAGGAGGCTGAGGCAGGACAATCGCTTGAACCTGGGAGGCGGACATTACGGTGAGCTGAGATGGTGCGATTGCCCTCCAGCCTGGGCAAGAAGAGCAAAACTCTGTCTCAAAAATAAATACATACATACATACATATTGGCCGGGCGCAGTGGCTCATGCCTGTAATCCCAGCACTTTGGGAGGCCAAGGCAGGTGGATCACAAGGTCAGGAGATCGAGACCATCCTGGCTAACACGGCGAGACCCCATCTCTACTAAAAATACAAAAACAATTAGCCAGGCGTGGTGGTGGGCGCCTGTAGTCCCAGCTACTCGGGAGGCTGAAGCAGGAGAATGGCGTGAACCCAGGAGGCGGAGCTTGCAGTGAGCCAAGATCGCGCCACTGCACTCCAGCCTGGGTGAAGAGCGAGACTCCATCTCAATAAATAAATAAATAAATAAATAAATAAATAAATAAGCTCTTGCAATGGAATGAATGCTCCAAAAGGTAAATTGGAAGGTCGGTTGCAGTGGCTCACGCCTATAATCCCAACACTTTAGGAGACTGAGGTGGGTAGATCACCTCAGGCCAGGAGTTTGAGACCCACCTGGCCAACATGGTGAAACCCATCTCTACTAAAAATACAAAAATTGGCCGGGCGTGGTGGCTCAAGCCTGTAATCCCAGCACTTTGGGAGGCCGAGACGGGTGGATCACGAGGTCAGGAGATCGAGACCATCCTGGATAATACCGTGAAACCCCGTCTCCACTAAAAAATACAAAAAACTAGCCGGGCGAGGTGGCGGGCGCCTGTAGTCCCAGCTACTCCGGAGGCTGAGGCAGGAGAATGGCGTAAACCCGGGAGGTGGAGCTTGCAGTGAGCTGAGATCCGGCCACTGCACTCCAGCCTGGGCGATAGGGTGAGACTCCGTCTCAAAAAATAAATAAATAAATAAATAAATAAATAAATAAATAAATAAAACAAAACAAAAATTAGCCAGGCGTAGGGCGCGTGCCTGTCTTCCTAGCTACTCAGGAGACTCAGGCATGAGAATCGCTTGAACCCGGAAGGCAGAGTTTGCAGTAAGCTGAGATCACATCACTGCACTCCAGCCTGGACAACAGAGTGAGACTCTGTCTCAAGAAATAAAAAACTTTTTAAAAAAAGAAATGGCAGGCCGGGCACAGTGGCTCATGCCTGTAATCCCAGCACTTTGGGAGGCCGAGGCCGAGGCAGGCAGATTACCTGAGGTCAGGAGTTCAAGACCAGCCTGGTCAACATGGTGAAACCCCATGTCTACTAAAAATATATATATAAATAAATAAATATATATATATATATAAATTAGCCGGGCAAGGTGGCACACGCCTGTAATCCCAGCTACTTGGGTGGCTGAGGCAGGAGAATTGCTTGAGCCCAGGAGAGGGAGGTTGCAGTGAGCCAAGATCGTGCCACTGCACTCCAGCCTGGCTAACAGAGCAAGACTCTGTCTAAAACAAACAAACAAACCAAAATAGAAATGGCTTTACCTGGGAAAGGGGCAAGCTGGGAGCTACTCCCCTGCTAGCCTAGAGCTGTTTTCAGAGCTGTGTTGCAGAAGCAAACTGTTTGCCCCTCTCTCCTTATTTAGACCAACCAACATGCCAGCTCAGACTAACCTGTCCTTCAGGAGGGTGCTCAGTTGTAGGGGATATTGAAGTGTAAGAAATGGACTTTACCTCTAAAATATTTACAACCTATTGGGAACAGAAGAAAAACACACGTGAAACAAGTAAAATACTTCAAGATAGGGATACATTTGAAGACTAACTATGCTATGCCAATCAAGGGTTTTTGGTTTTTGGTTTTATAGAAACAGGGTCTCACTATGTTGCCCAGACTGGCCTTGAACTCCTGGGCTCAAGCCATCCTCTAGCCTCAACTTTCCAAATTGCTTTGATTACAGGCATGACCAATTAAGGTTTTTAGATGCACGCAGGAAAGCTAATTCTATGGAGAAAGTAGTACTGTTGTAACTGCCCAAGGGTTTGCCCGAGCCGACTCATCAAGATAGGGGAATTGCAACAGAGAAAGTAATTCACGCAGAGCCAGCTGTGCGGGATACCGGAGTTTTATTATTACTTAAGTTAGCTTCCCCAAGTATTTGGGGAGCAGAGTTTTTGTTGTTGGTGGTGGTGTTTTGGTTTTTTTGTTGTTTTGTTTTGAGACGGAGTCTCACTCTGCCACCTAGGCTGGAGTGCAGTGGCACAATCTCAGCTCACTGCAGTCTCTACCTCCTGGGCTCAGGGAATCCTCCTGCCTCAGTACCCAGAGTTGCTTGGATTACAGGCATGCGCCACCATGCCCAGCTAATTTTGTATTTTTAGTAGAGATGGGGGTTCACCATGTTGGCCAGGCTGGTCTTGAACTCCTGACCTCAGGTGATCCACCTGCCTCTGCTTCCCAAAGTGCTGGGATTACAGGTGCGAGCCACCACGCCCATTCGGGGAGCAGAGTTTTTAAGAATAACTTGGTGATTTGGGGGAAGCCAGTGAACCAGGAGTGCTGACTGGTCAGGGATGAAATCACAGGGAGTTGATGCTGTCTTCTTGTCTGAGTCAGTTCCTGGGTGGGGGCCACAAGATCAGGTGAGCCAGTTTATCGATCTGGGAGGTGCCAGCTGATCCATCAAGTGCAGGGTCTGCAAAATGTCTCAAGCACTGATCTTAGGAGCAGTTTAGGGAGGGTCAGAAGCTTGTAACCTCCAGCTGCATGACTCCTAAACCATAATTATTTCTAATCTTATGGCTAATGTTAGTCCTACAGAAGCAATCTAGTCCCTAGGCAAACAGGAAGATGGTCTGCTTTGGGAAAGGACTGTTACCGTCTTTGTTTTATGTATTGTGTGTGTGTGTGTGTGTGTATGTATGTATGTATGTATGTATGTATGTATTTTTGAGGCAGTCTTGCTCTGTTGCCCAGGCTGGAGTACAGTGGCACAATCTCTGCCTCCGGGGTTCAAGCAGTTCTCCTGTCTCAGCCTCCCTGGTAGCTAGGACTACAGTCACACGCCACTTTGCTCAGCTAATTTTTATATTTTTAATAGAGACAGGGTTTCACCATATTGGTCAGACTAGTCTCGAACTCCTGACCTCAGGTGATCCACCCGCCTTGGCCTCCCAAAGTGCTGGGATTACAGGCATGAGTCACTGTGCCTGGCCATCGTCTTTGTTTCAAACTATAAATTATAAATAAATTTCTCCCAAAGTTAGTTCAGCCTATGCCCAGGAATGAACAAGGACAGCTTGGAGGTTAAAAGCAAGATGGAGCTGGTTAAGTTAGATCTCTTTCACTTATCGGTTATAATTTTGCAAAGGCGGTTTCACTGTCTTTGAGAAGACCTCACAGGGGAGATGGAATTTTGTGCAGTTTGACTTAAAAAAAGTAGTGTTTGGCTGGGAAAGGGAAAAGAGCCTCCTAGGCAAGGAACAGGAACAGCTTGGTAACATTCAGGAACAGGTGTGAGTTCTAAGAAAGGAAATGAAGCCCTGGCATGTGGTAGTGGGCCTGGTACTATCAGCTAGGCCTTGATATTCCACTGAAGTGAACAGTTTCACAGTACGTCAACACCAGACAAGGCTACTGTGTGGCCATGATAAACCAAGACAAAAACATCATCACGGCCAGGCACAGTGGCTCACGCCTGTAATCCCAGCACTTCGGGAGGTCGAGGTGGGTGGGTCATGAGGTCAGCAGTTCAAGACCAGCCTGGCCAAGATGGTGAAACTCCATCTCTACTAAAAATACAAAAATTAGCTGGGCATGATGGCAGTCGCCTGTAATCTCAGCTACTCAGGAGGTTGAGGCAGGAGAATCGCTTGAACTCAGGGGCGGAGGTTGCAGTGAGCTGAAATCACACCACTGCACTCCAGCCTGGGTGACAGAGTGAGACACTGTTTCAAAAAAAAAAAAAATAAATAAATCATCAAGGCCGGGCGCAGTGGCTCATGCCTGTAATTCCAGCACTTTCAGAGGCTGAGGTGGGCAGATCATGAGGTCAGGAGTTCAAGGCTAGCCTGACCAACACGATGAAATCCCATCTCTACTAAAATTACAAAGTTTAGCTGGGCATGGTGGCGTGCACCTGTAATCCCAGCTACTCAGGAGGCTGAGGCAGGAGAATCGCTTGAACCCGGGAGGCAGAGGTTGCAGTGAGCCGAGATTGTGTGACTGCACTCCAGCCTGGGTGACAAAGCGAGACTCCGTCTCAAAAAACAAACAAGAAAATCATCACTCATGTCAGAACACAGGCAAAAATATGGACATTGTCCAAAACACCAAAATGACCAAATATTTCCGTTTTAGCCAATGTGATTCACTGCAGCTGCTTTCCCAATCACAACTTTAATTTTGCTTCTTTCCTCCCACCTTATTGATAACATTTATTAAGGTACAGGATGCGGGAGGACAGAAAAAACTTCCTTCTACCCTCTCAGGTTCTGTAGCTGAGACTAAGAATTAAACTGGCCAGGCCGGGCATGGTGGCTCATGCCTGTAATCCCAGCACTTTGGGAGCCTGAGGCGGGTGGATCACCTGAGGTCAGGAATTCGAGACCAGCCTGGCCAACATCGTGAAACCCCGTCACTACTAAAGAAAAAAAATACAAAAATTAGCCGGGCGTGGTGGGGCGTGCCTGTAATTCCAGCTGCTTGAGAGGTGGAGAAAGGAGAATTGCTTGAACCCGGGAGGTGGAGATTGCAGTGAGCTGAGATCGTGCCACTGCACTCCAGCCTGGGTGACAGAGTGAGACTCCGTCTCAAAAAAAAAAAAAAAAGAATTAAACTGGCCACGTGTGGTGGCTCACGCCTGTAATCCCAGTACTTTGAGAGGCTGAGGCAGGAGGCTTGAGCCTAGGAGTTCAAGACTAGCTGGGCAACATAGTGAGACCTCATCTCTACAAAAATAATTTAAAAATTAGCTGACGTGGTGGCGCAAGCCTGTGGTTTCAGATATTTGGGAGGCTGAAGTGGGAGGATTGTTTGAGCCTGGGAGGTTGAGGCAGCAGTGAGCTGATGGTGCCATGGCATTCCAGCCTGGGAGACTGAGACCCTGTCTTTTTTTTTTTTTTTTTGAGAGGGAGTCTTGCTCTGTCGCCCAGGCTGGAGTGCAGTGGTGCAATCTCGGCTCACTGCAAGCTCTGCCTCCCGGGTTCAGGCCATTCTCCTGCCTCAGCCTCCTGAGTAGCTGGGACTACAGGTGCCTGCCACCGCGCCCGGCTAATTTTTTGTATTTTTAGTAGAGACGGGGTTTCACCGTGGTCTCGATCTCCTGACCTTGTGATCCGCCCGCTTCGGCCTCCCAAAGTGCTGGGATTACAGGCGTGAGCCACCGCGCCCAGCTGAGACCCAGTCTTTAAAAAAAAAAGAAAAGAAAAGAAAAAAAAAACCTGATGTAAGACAGATATACAGAAGAAAGGCATACAAATTATTATTATTATTATTATTTTTGAGACAGAGGCTTGCTCTGTCGCCCAGGCTGGAGTACCGTGGCATCATCTCAGCTCACTGCGACCTCTGCCTCCCAGGTTCAAGCGATTCTCATGCCTCAGCCTCCCGAGTAGCTGGGACTACAGGCACCCGCCACCACGCCAGGCTAATATTTTGTATTTTTAGTAGAGACGGGATTTCGCCGTGTTTGCCAGGATGGTCTTGATCTCCTGACCTCGTGATCCCCCTGCCTTGGCCTCCCAAAGTGCTGGGATTACAAGTGTGAGCCACCACGCCCAGCCAGGCATACAAATTTTATTTAATCTTTTTGTGTGTACACATGGGAGACTTCAGAAAGAAAGTGAAGCCCCAAAGAAGCTATTAGGCTCAAAAGCTTATATACCTTTACCTTTTTACACAAAGAACAATCAATTGTAGGCCGGGCGCGGTGTCTCACGTCTGTAATCCCAGCACTTTGGCAGGCGAGGGGGCAGATCACCTGAGGTCAGGAGGTCAAACCCTGTCTCTCTAAAAATACAAAAATTAGCCGGGCATGATGGCACGTGCCTGTAATCCCAGCTACTTAGGAGGCTGAGGCAAGAGAATCGCTTGACACCAGGAGGCAGAGGTTGTAGTGAGCCGAGATTGTGCCACTGCACTCCAGACTGGGCGACAGAGGGAGACTGTTTCCAAAAAAAAAACCAAAAAACTGTTAATTGTTCACAATTGGGCACAGTGGGGATGTGACAAGACAAAGAGGCTTGAACTAGGGGCTGTAAATTGTGAGACAGTGACTAGGAAATAGATGGAGGAAAGTAATGGAAGACAGGGCTTATTTTAGTAGGTTTGTTTGTACAGGTTCTCAGTCTCTTTCTTCCTGGTTTAGGTAAGGAACCTTTCTCATGGGAAATTTTATGACCTCTTTTAGGTAGAAAGGGAGAGGTCAGAGATCCTTTCCTGTATCTGCTGTTTCTCTTGTGCCTTCAGCCCAATGTATAATCAGTATGCTAAAGTGGCATATTTTGAGGTGGCATGCTCTGAACCACTTCAGTAACCAATCTTAAGGGCCAGGCACCGTGGCTCATGCGTGTAATCCCAGCACTTTGGGAAGCCGAGGTAGATGGATCACCTGGGGTCAGGAGTTTGAGACCAGCCTGGCCAACATGGTGAAACCCCGTCTCTACTAAAAATACAAAAATTTAACTGGGTGTGGTGGCGCATGCCTGTAATCCCAGCTACTCAGGAGGCTGAGGCAGGACAATTACTTAAACCCGGGAGGCGGATGTTACAGTGAGCCGAGATCGTGCCACTGCACTCCAGCCTGGGCAACAAGGGCAAAATTCTGTCTTGAAAACAACAACAAAAAAACAATTATAGCATTACCCCCACTTCCTGACAGCCTCCAATTTAGAGCAAAGCCCTGTTTCTTTGACTCTTCCCCAAATCACCCAACACAAGTCAAATCCTATAATAAGTCCTTTCTAACACCCTCTTAGACAGATGTCCCATCATTCCCCCAGTACACATTCTCCATTGCAAAGAGCAATACACCCCAATTTCAGCTACAGGAGTGTTACTGGTGGTGTCTGGCTGGGAACAGTGACATTTATTGGTAGGACAGGAGGCAGCTTGAAGAGATTCTCATATTGAAGATCTTTCAAGAGTCAGAGGGGCTGGCTGGGCACAGAAGCATGTGCCTGGAGTCCCAGCTGGTCAGGAGGATAAGGCAGGAAAATCACCTGAGCCCAGGAGTTTGAGGCCAGCCTGGGCAACACAGTGAGGCCTCTCTTGCCTCTACTTCTTTTAAAAAATGTAAGAGGAGGCCAGGCGCAGTGGCTCATGCCTGTAATCCCAGCACTTTGGGAGGCTGAGGCAGGCAGATCACCTGAAGTCAGGAGTTCAAGACCAGACTGGCCAACATGGTAAAACCCTGTCTCTACTGAACATACAAAAATTAGCCAGGCATGGTGGTGCATACCTATAGTCCCAGTTACTTGGGAGGCTGAGGCAGAAGAATTGCTTAAACCTGGAAGGTGGAGGTTGCAGTGAACCGAAGTTATACCACTGCACTCCATCCTGGGCGACAGGGTGAGACTCTGTCTCAAAAAAGAAAAAAAAAAAAAAAGGCTGGGTGCAGTGGCTCATGCCTATAGTCCCGGTACTTTGGGAGGCTGAGGCGGGCGGATCATGAGTTCAGGAGATCGAGACCATCCTGGCTAACACTGCGAAACCCCGTCTCTACTAAAAATACAAAAAATTAGCTAGGTGTGGTGGCACGTGCCTGTAGTCCCAGCTACTTGGGAGGCTAAGGCAGGAGAATGGCATAAACCCAGGAAGTGGAGGTTGCAGTGAGCCGAGATTGCACCACTGCACACCAGCCTGGGTGACAGAGCAAGACTCTGTCTGAAAAAAAAAAAGTAAGAGGGGCCAGATAAAGGGGGTGATTGGATGGCAGGCAGAAGAATCATTAATTCTACTGACATTAATTCAAAATCTACTCTCCTCTTCACTGTTCCAAAGGGAATGCTCAGCCAGGCGCGGTGGTTCATGCCTATAGTTCCCACGCTTTGAGACTCCGAGACGGGAGGATCACTGGAGCCAGGAGTTCAAGATTACAGTGAACTATGACCGTGCCACTGCACTCCAGCCTGGGTGACAGAGCCAGACTCCTGTCTTTTTATTTTATTTTTTCCTGAGAGACCAGGTCTCATTCTGTCACCCAGACTGGGGTGCAGTGGTGCGATCTCGGCTCGCTGCAACCTCCACCTTCCAGGCTCAAGTACTTGTCCCCTGTCAGCCTCCTGAGTAACTGGGACTACAGGCTTGCATATGCCCAGCTAAGTTGTTGTTGTTACAGAGACAGAGTCTCACCATGTTACCCAGGCTGGTCTCGAACTCCTGGGCTCAAGCAATCTGCCCACCTTGGCCTCCCAAAGGTGAGAGCCACTGTGCCCGGCCTAGACTCCTGCCTTTAAAAAAACAAAAACAAAAAAGAAATGCTGAAATGGAAAACACTCTTCGCCCCCAACGGAGTGTGTCTTCTAAGAGTGGGAGACAAGTAAACTTACAACTACAATAGAATGTGATAAGCTTGCTGAGAGAAGAGGCTTTGGGGGGCGGGGGGCACAGAAAAGGAGCACTTTAAGTCAGCTTCAAATGGGGTAAAAGAATGAACAGTGTTGGCCAGGCACGGTGGCTCACACCTGCAATCCCAGCACTTTGGGAGGCTAAGACAGGAGGATCGGCTGGGCGCGGTGGCTCAAGCCTGTAATCCCAGCACTTTGGGAGGCCGAGATGGGCGGATCACAAGGTCAGGAGATCAAGACCATCCTGGCTAACACAGTGAAACCCCATCTCTACTAAAAAATACAAAAAACTAGCCGGGCGAGGTGGCGGGCGCCTGTAGTCCCAGCTACTCGGGAGGCTGAGGCAGGAGAATGGCATAAACCCAGGAGGCAGAGCTTGCAGTGAGCCGAGATCTGGCCACTGCACTCCAGCCTGGGCGACAGAGCGAGACTCCGTCTCAAAAAAAAAAAAAAAAAAAAAAAGAGGAGGATCACTTGAGGCCAGGAGTTCAAGACCAGCCTGGGCAACATAGCAAGACCATGCCTCTACAAAAAAAAAAAAAAAAAAAAAAAAAAAATACCGGGGCATGGTGGCTTGCACCTGTAGTTTCAGCTACTGGGGATGCTGAGGTGGAGGGATCACTTGAGTTCAAGGCTGTAGTGAGCTGCGATTGTGCCACTGCACTCCAGCCTGGGCAACAGAGACAGACCCTGTCTCAAAAAAAATTAATAAATAAAAAGAAATAAATAAAAAAAGAAAAGACAGTGTCAAGGAAGTCTTCCCAGAGAAGGTGACACTTAAGCTGAATCTTGAGAGATTGAGCTAGCGGGAGGGGGAGGGCGTTGCAGGCAGAGGGAGCAGGAAATGCATGGGCAGGGAGGCCACCTCTAGCTATAATGGATTTATGAGCACAAGAAATGTCCTGCTTAATGCCACGTTTTCCCAGAATCCGTTTTTAGGATTGGAGAGATTTTCCATGGTGGATAGAAAGAACCATGTGTGGGTCGGGCACGTTAGCTCACACCTGTAATCCCAGCACTTTGGGAGGCCGAGATGGGTGGATCACTTGAAGTCAGGAGTTCGAGACCAGCCTGGCCAACATGGCGACACCCCATCTCTACTAAAAATACAAAACTTAGGTGTGGTAAACCTGTAATCCCAGCTACTTGGGAGGCGGAGGCAGGAGAATCACTTGAACCCGGGAGGCGGCAGTTACACTGAGCTGAGATCATGCCACTGGACTCCAGCCTGGGCAACAGAGGGAGACCATCTCAAAAAAAAAGAGCCATGTTTGAGCAGGGGAGACCTGCCTTGCACACTCCAGTTAAACACTTTGTTTCAGGCTGTGCTTTGAGGCATCTTAACTAACCCCAGGCTTTACTTTGGCTCCCTGTGCTATACAGCAAAACAACTTCCTAGGGGCTTAAAGTCATCCATTCCCATCTAATGAGCCCTCAGATGCAGGGTGGACAAAAAATTTTAATACTTTATTTATTTATTTATTTATTTATTTATTTATTTATTTATTTTGAGATAAGGTCTCACTCTGTTGCCCAGGCTGCAGGCTGGAGTGCAGTGGCATGATCATAGCTCACTGAAGCCTCAACCTGTTGGGCTCTGGTGATCCTCCCACCTCAGCCTCCCCAGTAGCTGGGACCACAGGCATGAGCCACCACACCCAGTTGATTTTTGTAATTTTTGTAGAGACAGAGTTTTGCTATGCTGCCCAGGCTGGTCTCCAACTCCTGAGCTCAAGCGATCCTCGATCCTCCCGCCTTGGCTTCCCAAAGTGCTGGAATTACAGGTGTGAGCCCTCATGCCTGACCTGATACCTACTTTTTGATGCTGCTAATCTGATAGTGAGGAGGATGGGGCGGCCCTGCTCTGCTTTCTTGCCATGGAGAGACTGCGTCATGAAGCCCTGTTTACAGACGTTTTGCTCCTGTCTGTGACACTACTTTGACTTAAGGCATCACAAGGCAACTCACTGAAAAGCTGCTGGGGATAGCAAATCAAGGTCTCAGGTTCACACTGGAAGCTGGGCGGACCATGAGCATGACCCTAAATAATGCCAGTTTCTTTGTTCTGCAAAACAATATTTGGCTTTATCGGGGTGTTTTCTAGAACAGGTAACATAGCACAGTGGAAGGAGCACTGGACTTGGGCTATGGGATTTTGGGTTCATCCTTTCAGTTTTCTAGGCTTTAGTTCCCTCATCCTAAAATGAAAGGGGAGGGACTAGATGGTCCCTTGGATCCCTTCCAGTTTTGGGACCTGTGGATTTTGTGATTTGCTGTAAAAGCAGCAGAAGTCTGTTTTTTTGTTTTGTTTTGTTTTGAGATGGAGTGTAGGTCTGTTGCCAGGCTGGAGTACAGTGTTGAAATCTCGGTTCACTGCAACCTCTGCCTCTGGGTTCAAGCAATTCTCCTGCCTCCCGAGTAGCTGGGATTACAGGCACGTACCACCACACCCAGCTAATTTTTGTATTTTTAGTAGAGATGGGGTTTCTCCATATTGGTCAGGCTGGTCTCGAGCTCCCGATCTCAAGTGATCTGCCTGCCTCGGCCTCCCAAAGTGCTGGGATTACAGTATGAGCCACCGCGCCCTGCCTAGCAGCAGAAGTCTTTCAACTCTAGGCTCCCTCTGGGAAATTTCCATTTCGTGGGATGAATTTTCCTGGTGCAGGCTAATACACAACTCTCATTCTGTTCAAGTGGTCTGTGGATCCAAATGCTTTGCTGAGTCTGCAAAACCATCCATAATCCACACAGATGATGTATGTGAGCTTCCCGCACAGTCACTGCATCCAGTGGTTTGTAAATAACAGCCTCAAGGATTCTGCAGAATTTGCAGCAAACTGAAGATTAAATTCCTCCTCAAGGCTTGGAAACAGACTGAATACAGGCATCCAGAGTCTTTGCTGCTTGGCATCTCCAACACATATTTAAATGCCCTAACAGGAGCAAATCCGTAACAGTGCTGACTGAAGGCAGGAGTCCCACACTCTGGGAGCAGCAATCAGTGTCAAAAATACAATTGTGGGGCTGGACACAGTGGCTGATGGCTGTAATCGCAGCACTTTGGGAGGCCGAGGTGGGCAGATCACTTGAGGTGAGGAGTTTGAGACCAGCCTGACCAACAGGGCGAAACCCCGTCTCAATTAAAAATACAAAAATGAGGTTGGGTGCGGTGGCTCATGCCTGTAATCCCAGCACTTTGGGAGGCCAAGGCGGGCAGATCGCCTGAGGTCAGGAGTTTAAGATCAGCCTGGCCCAAATGGTGAAACCCTGTCTCTACTAAAAATACAAAAATTAGCCAGGCATGGTGGCACATGCCTGTAGTCCCAGTTACTCACGAGAGTGAGGCAGTAGAATTGCTTGAACCTGGGATGCGGAGGTTGCAGTTGGCTGAGATGGTGCTACTGCACTCCAGGCTGGGCGACACAGTAAGACTGTCTCAAACAAAACAAAAACAACAACTATACATATATATATATATTTGGATAGCAATGGAAGTATCAGACAGCTTCATAAATACCAAAAAACAAAACAAAACACACACTCACACCCACACCCACACCCACACCCACACCCACACCCACACCCATACCCACACCCACACCCACACACTCAAGCTTCAAGCGGGCACGATGGCACATGTCTGTAATCCCAGCACTTTGGGGGGCTGAGGTGGGTGGATCCCTTGAGGTCAGGAGTTCAAGACAAGCCTGACCAAAACGGTGAAACCCCGCTCTACTAAAAATACAAAAATTAACCGGGCATGGTGGGGCGCCTGTAATCCCAGCTACTCAGGAGGCTGAGGCAGGAGAATAGCTTGAACCCAGGAGGCGGAGGTTGCAGTGAGCCGAGATCGCGCCACTGCACTCCAGCCTGGACGACAGAGCAAGACTGTCTCAAAAAACAAAAACAAACAAACAAAAAACAACAACACAAAAATTAGCTGGGTGTGGGGGGATGTGTCTGTAGTCCCAGCTACACAGTTGGCTGAGGCAGAACAATTGCTTGAACCCAGGAGGCAGAGGTTGCAGTGGGCCGAGGTCGCGCCACGGCACTCCAGGCTGGGCGACACGATAAGACTATCTCAAACAAAACAAAAACAACAACTATATGTATATATGTATGTGTGTGTATATGTGTGTGTGTATGTATATGTGTGTGTGTGTATGTATATGTGTGTGTGTGTGTATATGTGTGTGTGTGTATGTATATGTGTGTGTATGTATATGTGTGTGTGTATATGTGTGTGTGTATGTATATGTGTGTGTGTGTGTGTATATATATATTTGGATAACGATGGAAGTGTCAGACAGCTTCATAAATACAAAAAAACAAAACAAGAAAAACACACCCACACCCACACACACGCACTCAAGCCTCAAGTGGGCACGGTGGCTCACGCCTGTAATCCCAGCACTTTGGGAGGCCAAGGTGGGTGGATCCCTTGAGGTCAGGAGTTTGAGACGAGCCTGGCCAATATGGTGAAACTCCATCTCTACTAAAAATACAAAAATTAACCGGGCATGGTAGTACGCCTGTAATCCCTGCTATTCAGGAGGCTGAGGCAGGAGAATCGCTTGAACTTGGGAGGCAGAAGTTGCACTGAGTTGAGATCGCGACACTGCACTCCAGCCCAGGTGACAGAGCGAGACTCTGTCTCAAAAAAAAAAAAAGAAAAAAACAATTAGCCCGGCGTGGTGGTCTGCGCCTGTATTTCCAACTACTTGGGAGGCTAAGGTGGGAAGATCGATGCCCAGGAAGTTGAGGCTCCAGTGAGCTGAGATCAAACTACTATATTCCAGCCTGGGTGACAGAAACCCTGTCCAAAAAAAACCAAAAAAACAAACAAAAAAAACCCAAACCCAAGCCTCACCTCTGTTTTTATATACGGGGGATGAGGCACCATCCACATACTAAATCAATATCATGTCATAAAATACCGTATGTACGGAATGCCAGGTAACTTCTCTAGGCAGCCAGATTTGCACAGCAATCACCAGAGTGCTGAAATAATACATGTGAAAGTGTTGTGTGAACTGTAAAGTGTTCTGCAAATAGACATTGTGATATAATCTCCTGGTGGTATGTTAGTTACTAATAAGGTCTGAGGATGATGGTGAACAAGCCCTTTGCTGTTCTCAGAAGTCCTCACTGATTAGAAAACCATCGTAGAAAGAACTGGAACTCCAGAATCAGAAACCAGGGTTTTGAGTTCTGCTAGATCCTTCCTCTCACTGTTCTCATGCCAAAGGTCTCTTCCAAGGACAGCAAAAATCCCAAGTGGCAGAAATAAAAATGATTCTGTCTGTGTTACAGCCAAGCTAGTCCCCTATGGGTGGATGAGTCACGTGTGAGCAGGGCTGGGAGAACTACACTTACATTCTTTTACATTTCCCTCTTCCCACCCTCCTTTCCACTGCCCTGCGTTGTCTCCTGTCCCTATGACAAAAAACTTGCTTGGCCGGGCGCGGTGGCTCAAGCCTGTAATCCCAGCACTTTGGGAGGCCGAGACGGGTGGATCACGAGGTCAGGAGATCGAGACCATCCTGGCTAACACGGTGAAACCCCGTTTCTACTAAAAATACAAAAACTAGCTGGGCGAGGTGGCGGGCGCCTGTAGTCTCAGCTACTCAGGAGGCTGAGGCAGGAGAATGGCGTAAACCCGGGAGGCGGAGTTGGCAGGGAGCGGAGCCCCGCCCACCCCCCCCCAGCCGGGGCAAAAAACAACCCCCCCCCCTCAAAAAAAAAAAAAAAAAAAAAAAACTTGCTCAAGAAACCGCAGCTTAGTTTCTCTATGGGGAGGAAGGTGGCAAGCTACCTGGGTAGCTGTGGCTCTTATTGGTGAAGCCCATAGCCCGGTGGGGTGGTATCTTTGTACAAATCCACGTGTCCTCCCCTGTGCTCCAAACTCTGAGTGCACATCCCCAAAGACATTTTTTTTTTTTTTTTTTTGAGATGGAGTTTCGCTCTTGTTGCCCAGGCTGGAGTGTAATGGCACGATCTCAGCTCACCACAACCTCTGCCTCCCAGGTTCAAGCAATTTTCCTGCCTCAGCCTCCTGAGTAGTTGGGATTACAGGTATGCACCACCACATCCAGGTAATTTTGTATTTTTAGTAGAAATGGGGTTTCACCATGTTGGCCAGGCTGGTCTCGGACTCCTGACTTCAAGTGAGCTACCCACCTCGGCCTCCCAAAGTGCTGGGATTACAGGCGTGGGCCACTGCGCCCGGCCTCCCCTTCATACTTGACTATCCCTGTGTCATAAGGGCTCAGAATCTGAGGGTTTTGTCATAATTATACACAGTCTAGAAGACCAGGCCACATTTGGGTTGGCAGCATTTAGGCTGCCAGACCATCCTGCAAAGAGGCATATTTGTGCTAGATGAAGAAATAGTAGGAAAAGCTGCCTGCTTTTTAAGCTCAGGAAGCATTTTATAAGATTTCCAAGGCTAACAGCTGCAGCCTCCTCTAGCTCCTCTAGCTGGGTTGATTGGCAGTCCCTAAAAAGATATGTCCATATCCTAATCCCTAGAACCTGTGGATGTTATTCTATGTGGAAAAAGGATCTTTTTGGATATAATTAAAGGTTTGTTCTTGGCAGGTGCAGTGGCTCACGCCTGTAATCTCAGCACTTTGGGAGGCCAAGGCGAGGGGGATCACCTGAGGTCAGGAGTTCTAGGCCAGCCTGGCCAACATGATGAAACCCTGTTGCTACTAAAAATATGAAAATTAGCTGGGTGTGGTGGCGGGTGCCTGTAATCCCAGCTACTTGGGAGGCTGAGGCAGGAAAATTGCTGGAACCTGGGAGGTGGTGGTTGTAGTAAGCTGAGATTGTGCCACTGCACTCCATCCATCTCAAAACAAACAAACAAAAAAAAAAGGTTTGTTTGTTTGTCTGTTCAAGACAGGGTCTCAATCTGTCACCCAGGCAGAGTACAGTGGCGTGAACATGGCTCACTGCAACCTCAAACTCCTGAGCTCCTGAGTAGCTAAAACTATGGCCACCTGCCATCAAACCCAGCTAATTTTTATATTTTTTGTAGCGACAGTATCTCACTGTGTTGCCCAGGCGGGTCTCCAATTCCTGGGCTCAAGCGATCTACCTACATCAGCTTCCCAAAGTGCTGGGATCACAGGCTTGAGGCACTGCACCCAACCTAATTAAGCATTTTTAAGTGAGGTGATCATCCCGGATTATCCAGGTACCTTAAATCCAATGGCAAGTGTCCTAATAAGAGTGAGGCAGGCCGGGCGCGGTGGCTCAAGCTTGTAATCCCAGCACTTTGGGAGGCCGAGACGGGCGGATCACAAGGTCAGGAGATTGAGACCATCCTGGCTAACATGGTGAAACCCCGTCCCTACTAAAAATACAAAAAACTAGCCGGGTGAGGTGGCGGGCGCCTGTAGTCCCAGCTACTCCGGAGGCTGAGGCAGGAGAATGGCATAAACCCGGGAGGCGGAGCCTGCAGTGAGCTGAGATCCGGCCACCGCACTCCAGCCTGGGCGACAGAGCAAGACTCCGTCTCAAAAAAAAAAAAAAAAAAAAAAAAATGAGTGAGGCACATCAGCCGGGCACAGTGGCTCACACCTGTAATCCAAGCACTTTGGGAGGCCGAGGCAGGCAGATCACTTGACCTCAGGAGTTCGACACCAGCCTGGTTAACATGCTGAAACCCTGTCTCTACTAAAAATACAAAAATTAGCTGGGTGTGGTGGTGCATGCTTGTAATCCCAGCCACTCAGGAGGCTGAGGCACAAGAATTGCTTGAACTGGGGGAGCAGAGGTTGCAGTGAGCCAAGCTCGCACCACTGCACTCTAGACTGGGCGACAGAGCAAGACTTCATCTCAAAAAAAAAAAAAAAAAAAAAAAAAGGCCAGGCGTGGTGGCTCACACCTGTAATCCCAGCACTTTGGGAGGCTGAGGTGGGGGGATCACGAAGTCAGGAGATCGAGACCATCCTGGCTAATATGGTGAAATACAAAATACAAAAACTTAGCTGGGCATGGTGGTGGGCACCTGTAGTCCCAGCCACTCGGGAGGCTGAGGCAGGAGAATGCAGTGAACCCGGGAGGTGGAGCTTGTAGTGGGCCGAGATCGCGCCACTGCACTCACTCCAGGCTGGGGGACAGAGCGAGACTCCATCTCAAAAAAAAAAAAAAAAAAAAAATAGAAAGAAAGAAAGAAAAGAAAAAAGAGTGAAGCACACACCAAAAAGAGTAAGGCAAGCCAGCATGGTGGCCCATGCCTATTGTCTCAGTTACTTGGGAGGCTGAGGTGGGAGGATCTCTTGAGCCCAGGAGTTCAAGACCAGCCTAGGCAATACAGTGAGACCTCATCTCTAAAAACAAAAACAAACAAAAGAGTGAAGCAGAAGGAGGCCAGATACAGAGAAATAGATGCACAGAGGAGAAGATCCTGGGAAAATGGAGGCAGAGATTGGAATGATAGGCTGTAAACCAAGGGATGCTAAAGATTGCTGGCAGCCACAAAAACTAGGAGAGAGGCAAGGAAAGATTCAAGGCTTGGTGCAGTGGCTCACGCCTATAATCCCAGCACTTTAGGAAGCTGAAGCTGGAGGATCACTTGAGACCAGGAAGTTCAAGACCATCCTGGTCAACGTTTCTACAAAAAAAAAAAAAAAAAAAAAAAATTATCCAGGCATGGCAGTGCATACCTGTAGTCTCAGCTACCGGGGAGGCTGAAGTAGGAGGATGCCTTGAATCTGTGGCTGCAGTGAGCTGTGATCATGCCACTGCACTCCAGCCTGGATGACAGAACAAGATCCCATCTCAAAAAAAAAAAAAAAATCTTCCCCAGAGTCTGGGGAAAGAGTGTGGCCCTGCTAACACTTCAATTTTGGATTTCTGGCCTCCAGAACTATGAGAGAATATATTTCTGTTGTTTGAAGTCACTCATTTGCAGTAATTGATTACAGCCACCCTGGGAAACAAATACACCTCCTCTCTGCTGTGGTGCTCAGCACACAGCAGCCCTCACTTCCAGCCCTCGCTTCCCCAGTTCCTAGATGTGTCCCTCTGCAAATCGTAGCCCGTCTCTGATTTTCAGTTTCCTCCTTTGTAAAACGGGGAGAGTAAGTCCTACTCTGCCAGGTTGTTGTAAGGCCGTGGTGACAGAGTGCTGAGCGGAATGACAGATGTACCACAGACAAGACTTAACGCATGAGTTCCCATCCTCCCCCTTCTCCACCCTGGTCCAACCTCACCTCCGGCACAGAACTCCCATTGCAAGGCTGAGGAGCAGGGTTCCTATACCTTTTCCTGGGTCTCAGGCTCATTGGTGATGTCCAGAATAGTGGATGGCCCTGCCTTCTTGACAAATCTTCCCAGACATCTCATCAGCATCTCAAATCCAATGTGTCCAAAAGTGAACTATTGATTTTTCGCTCTTTTTCTGTCTCTTTCACAGTTTCCCTCATCTCAGTAAATGGTATTTCCAGGTAGCTGGACATCTGGCCATCATTTTTGCCTTTTTTTTTTTTGAGACGGAGTCTCGCTCTGTCGCCCGGGCTGGAGTGCAGTGGCCGGATCTCAGCTCACTGCAAGCTCCGCCTCCCGGGTTTACGCCATTCTCCTGCCTCAGCCTCCCGAGTAGCTGGGACTACAGGCGCCCACCACCTCGCCCGGCTAGTTTTCTGTATTTTTTTTTAGTAGAGACGGGGTTTCACGGTGTTAGCCAGGATGGTCTGGATCTCCTGACCTCGTGATCCGCCCGTCTCGGCCTCCCAAAGTGCTGGGATTACAGGCTTGAACCACCGCGCCCGACGCTTTTTTGTCTTTTTTGAAATAGAGTCTCACTCTGTTGCCTGGGCTGGAGTGCAGTGACATGATCTCCACTCACTGCAACCTCCGCCTCCTGGGTTTAAGCAATTCTCCTGCCTCA